>NC_041217.1:109309407-109315980 GCF_002837175.3 Physeter macrocephalus
TTAGAAATGAAAAAGGAGAAGTTACAACAGACACCGCAGAAATACAAAGCATCCTAAGAGACTACTACAAGCAACTCTATGCCAATAAAATGGACAACCTGGAAGAAATGGACAAATTCTTAGAGAGGTATAACCTCCCAAGACTGAACCAGGAAGAAATAGAAAATATGAACAGACCAATCACAAGTAATGAAATTGAAACTGTGATTAAAAATCTTCCAACAAGCATAAGTCTAGGACCAGATGGCTTCACAGGTGAATTCTATCAAACATTTAGAGAAGAGCTAACGTCCATCTTTCTTGAACTCTTCTAAAACACTGCAGAGGAAGGAACACTCCCAAACTCATTCCACAAGGCCACCATCACTCTGATACCAAAACCAGATAAAGATACTACAAAAAAAGAAAATTACAGACTAATATCACTGATTAATATAGATGCAAAAACCCTCAACAGAATACTAGACAGCAGAATCCAACAGCACATTAAAAGGATCATACACCATGATCAAGTAGGATTTATCCCAGGGATGGAAGGATTCTTCAATATACGCAAATCAATCAATGTGATACACCATATTAACAAATTGAAGAATAAAAATCATATGATCATCTCAATAGATGCAGAAAAAGCTTTTGAAAAATTCAAGACCCATTTATGATACAAACTCTCCAGAAAGTGGTTATAGAGGGAACCTACCTCAACATAATAAAGGCCATATACGACATACCCACAGCAAACATCATTCTCAATGGTGAAAAGCTGAAAACATTTCCTCTCAGATCAGGAACAAGACAAGGATGTCCACTCTCACCACTATTATTCAACATAGTTTTGGAAGTCCCAGTCACAGCAATCAGAGAAGAAAAATAAATAAAAGGAATACAGGGCTTCCCTGGTGGCGCAGTGGTTGAGAATCCGCCTGCAGATGCAGGGGACGCGGGTTCGTGCCCCGGTCCAGGAAGATCCCACATGCCGCGGAGCGGCTAGGCTCATGAGCCATGGCCACTGAGCCTGCGCGTCTGGAGCCTGTGCTCTGCAACAGGAGAGGCCACAACAGTGAGAGGCCCGTGTACCGCAAAAAAAAAAAAAAAAAGGAATACAAATTGGAAAAGAAGTAAAAATGTCACTGTTTGCAGATGACATGATACTATACGTAGAGAATCCTAAAGATGCCACAGAAAACTACTAGAGCTAATCAATGAATTTGGTAAAGTTGCAGGGTACAACTTAATGTACAGAAATCTCTTGCATTCCTAGACACTAACAACAAAAGATCAGAAAGAGAAATTAAGGAAACAATCCCATTCACCATTGCAACAAAAAGAATAAAATACCTAGGAATAAACCTACCTAAGGACGTCAAAGAGCTGTACTCAGAAAACTATAAGACACTGATGAAAGAAATTAAAGATGACACAAGCAGATGGAGAGACATACCATGTTCTTGGATTGGAAGAATCAATATTATGAAAGTGACTATACTACCCAAAGCAATCTACAGATTCAGTGCAATCCCTATCAAATTACCAATGGCATTTTTTACAGAACTAGAACCAAAAATCTTAAAATTTGTATGGAGACACTAAAGACCCCGAATAGCCAAAGCAGTCTTGAGGGAAAAAAATGGAGCTGGAGGAATCAGACTCCCTGACTGCAGACTATACTACAAAGCTACAGTAATCAAGACAATATGGTACTTGCACGAAAATAGAAATATAGATCAATGGAACAAGATAGAAAGCCAAGAGATAAACCCACGCACCTATGGTCAACTAATCTATGACAAAGGACACAGGATATACAATGGAGAAAAGACAGTTTCTTCAATAAGTGGTGCTGGGTAAACTGGACAGCTACATGTAAAGGAACACTGCCTAACAACATACACAAAAATAAACTCAAAATGGATTTGAGACCTAATGTAAGACAAGACACTATAAAACTCTTAGAGGAAAACATAGGAAGAACACTCTTTGACATAAATCACAGCAAGATCTTTTTTGATCCACCTCCTAGAGTAATGGAAATAAAAACAAAAATAAACAAATGGGACCTAATGAAACTTAAAAGCTTTTGCACAGCAAAGGAAACCATAAACAAGACTAAAAGACAACCCTCAGATTGGGAGAAAATATTTGCAAACGAATCAATGGACAAAGGATTAATCTCCAAAATATGTAAACAGCTCATGCAGCTCAATATTACAAAAAACAAACAACCCAGTCACAAAATGAGCAGAAGACCTAAATAGACATTTCTCCAAAGAAGACATACAGATGACCAAGAGGCTCATGGAAAGCTCAACATCACTAATTATTAGAGAAATGCAAATCAAAACTACAATGAGGTGTTACCTTACACCAGTTAGAATGGGCATCATCAGAAAATCTACAAACAACAAATGCTGGAGAGGGTGTGGAGAAAAGGGAACCCTCTTGCAGTGTTGGTGAGAATGTAAACTGATACAGCCACTATGGAGAACAGTATGGAGGTTCCTTAAAAAACTAAAGATAGAATTACTATATGACCCAGCAATCCCACTATTGGGCATATACCCAGAGAAAACCATAATTCAAAATGATACATACACCCCAGTGTTCATTGCAGCACTGTTTACAATAGCCAGGTCATGGAAGCAACCTAAATGCCATTGACAGATGAATGAATAAAGATGTGGTACCTATATACAATGGAATATGACTCAGCCATAAAAAGGAACGCAGTTGGGTCATTTGTAGAGACGTGGATGGACTAGAGACTGTCTTACAGAGTGAAGTAAGTCAGAAAGAGAAAAACAAGTATCGTATATTAACGCATATATGTGGAATCTAGAAAAATGGTACAGATGAACTGGTTTGCAAGGCAGAAATAGAGACACAAATGTAGAGAACAAACATACGGGCTCAAAGCGGGGAAAGTGGCAGTGGGGGTGGTGGTGGTAGGATGAATTGGGAGATTGGGATTGACATGTATACACTGAAGTGTATAAAATGGATAACAAATAAGAACCTGCTGTATAAAAAATAAATAAAATAAAATTCAAAAAAAATATTCTGAGTTATCAAAAATCACTAATTTTATCATTTTCTGAGAATAGGAAATTTGCATTTGGCTCATGTTTCCATACGCCCTCCCCCAACACATACACACAGAAAAATCTAACAACAGGACTTGATCTTGATGTACAGAGATTTGTGTCAAAGAGGAGAAAAAAGGTTAAACTTCATGCTGATATTAGAGAACTTACTTTTAAAAATAATCATATGTTGATTCTACTAAAGAAGCATGGCTGTCAAAAGGGCCAAAATGGATTTGAGGGCAAAGCAGAGAACTTAGAATCCAAATTCACAGGTTGTCCTTCTGGCTCTGCCTCCAGCTGTCCCTGTGTGACCCCTGTCTCCTGTACTCAGTCTTGTCCTGAGAAAACAAAGTTGAAACAGCCTCTCTAGGGAATGAGAGCTTCGTTCCTCCCTGTTGGAAATTTCATGACGGGCAGTCAAGGTGAAGGACTGTCTCTCAAACTTGGCAAAAAGTAGCAACCATTTAATTATAAAGCACCCAGTGATACAGATAGTTCCAAAGTGGGTTCACTGTAGACTCTTGACCACTGTGACATCGTCCTTTCAGTGGCTGTAAGTGATAGAAGACTTGTGCTTAGCTGAGTTTTTCATGCCTGCTTAAGGATAGAACAGCACAGAAGACTCCATGCTAGTTCCATTTTTCTTTGAGGAGGCTTCAGTTGCTTATATAACTATTAAATTGGATATGTGACAAACAACATCATTTCCTAATTCATACATAAAAATCTGATAGAAAAAAAAAAAGGTAAGGTTTCCAAAACCTTTTATTGCTGTCTCTTCTGCAACAAAGGCTTTTCAAAAGGTGATTGAAAAGAGAGCACAGCTGAGGTTGAAGCTCGGGCTTCTTGAGCATCAAACAGCAATTTATTGAGCAGCAACTGTATGAAAGATAGTGTCTCACCAACGGGGACACTGAGATGGATGAGAAACAGTCTCTGCCCTCAAGACCCCTCCAGTTGAACTGGAGAAACAGGACAGTGTCACTGTAAGATAAGGCAAACGCCTACTAAATGGCCCAAGGTCCTAGGAGAAGTGATGGGAGTTCCGAGGATGGAGTGATCATGGGAGGTGGGAGCCAAAGCCTGGGTGGACCTGAATGAATAGCAAGCCATATACGGGCACAGAGGATGAGTGGTCACTGCAAACAGGATGACTGGGGGGTTATCTATTTTATAATCAGCAGACAATGGCTAGAACAAGGGGTATGTGCAGGGAAAGAAAGAGATTTAAGGTCTAAGCAATAAGTTGGGGCTGGTCCAAAAGTAAAGGAATTGGGGTCTTCTTATCTACAGGCTGTGGGGAGCCACTCAAAGTTTTTTTAAGCAAAGGTGTAAAAGGTGGTGTTTCAAAAAGATCTGTCTGACATTATGCCTGGAATGATCAACAGGAAGAAAGATTAGGGGTAATAAAACTAGTTAGGTACCATCATACAGTCCAGAAATAAAGGACAGGAGGGTCTGGACTGGGGAAGCAGGTGTGAAAATGGAGAGCACCGTGCAGGAGTTGAGTTCTATGTAGAGAAATAACAGAACATTGTAACTGATGGGCTTGAAAGGGCAGGGGAAGGAAAAGGAGGAGGTCAACACTTGGACACATATTTATAGGACTCCTGTTGTGTACCAGGCACTGTACTAGGCCCTAGGGAACAATGATCAACAAAATTACTTCAGAAATGACTACCAGATGGGGCGCCTTTGGTGGAATTCTCAGAAAAGAGTTCAAACTCTCACTGTCACCGTGAATTCAGTACTCTCCATCAACACAGGAACAAACCACAGAAAATTGGTGGGCAGAATGTGTTGCTGGATCTCACTGAGCTAGATTCACAGTTTGAGAACTGAGCTGTACTCAGACACATCCAACTGACAGCAACTCTGGTAGACGTCCTTCGTCTAAGCTTGTAAGACATTTAATGGGGTTGGCTTCCATTTCAGTTTCCATTGGCAGCACATAGCAGCTCATCTGAATTTGGAGTCTCTGTCCTTTACCCTTTTCCATTTCTTTTTTATTATCTTTATCTACTCACTCTCAAAGCACACGAAAAAAAATCACTTTAACATTTGCATGCCCTCCATCTCCAGCGGGGTCCTATTGTTTCTTGGCTGAACTGAGTTGGCAGAAGACTGCAAAACACCCAGGATGATTTCTGCCTCATAGGATGAAACTGTACATCACAGCATGACCTATGTGACACTCTCACCAGGCCAACACCAGTACTCTTGATGTGGAACAGATTAGGAAATGTGTCAGTTGAGCTGGAGGGAGAATGGTTGAGTTTTGAGTTACTGTTTCTCCGTGGACATCACATGTATTAAATGCCCTAGGTGTTGATGAGTATCCTATTGCTTGGCTGAAGGTTAATAAAGGATATGGTAAAACGTAGACACTAAATTAGAAGTGACATTTTAACCCTAAATTATTCTCCAGTTTCTAGGGAATACATCCACACTGCCAGATACAATACTGGGATTTCAGCCATCCTTAGACATAATGACATGCAAGAGAAACAAATTAAAAGTAAATTTGGGGTAGGGGGGATACATTAGGAGTTTGGGATTAAAATATACACACTACTATATGTAAAATAGATAATCAGCAAGAACCTACTTTATAGCACAGGGAACTATACTCAATATCTTGTAATGTATAAGGGAAAAGAATCTAAAAAAGAATATATATATTTATATATATATATGAATAAGTGAATCGCTTTGTTGTACACCTGAAATTAACACAATATTGTAAATCAACTATATTTCAATAAAACTTTTTTTACTTGTAAAAAAAAAAGTAAATTTGCCACCACCTTCTTGCAAAACCACTCCAGTAATACTACCCTGCTCTTAATAATTGCTTACTATTTCTCCTTGTTTTCATCTTTCAAAATGTCACATTGGTCCAGCAATCTTTCAGAGTATTTCTAAATCTGTTTTTCATTTATGGTCACTGGCTGCTGCAGTTGGAGCCCGTTATTACACAAACACTACCTTTCTACAGATGTAAAAAGCTTTGGAGATAGGTTACAACAAGCCATTCCCTTTTATCTCTTTCTGAAGTGTAACCAAGTTCAAAGCCGTGACCACATATCCAGAGGTGACTCTTGGTACAGATTTTCAAAAAAAAAAGAGCCTATTAGGAGCTAAATAAAGGTGTTGAACTGTTACATTCTGTGCACATTTTCTTTTTTTTTTCCCACGGACTTTTTAATTTTTTTTTAACATCTTTATTGGAGTATAATTGCTTTACAATGGTGTGTTAGTTTCTGCTTTACAACAAAGTGAATCAGTTATACATATACATATGTTCCCATATCTCTTCCCTCTTGCGTCTCCCTCCCTCCCACCCTCCCTATCCCACCCCTCTAGGTGGTCACAAACCACCTAGCTGATCTCCCTGTGCCATGCGGCTGCTTCCCACTAGCTATCCACCCTACGTTTGGTAGTGTATATATGTCCATGCCACTCTCTCACTTCATCACAGCTTACCCTT
>NC_041217.1:109319839-109320145 GCF_002837175.3 Physeter macrocephalus
TTAATTTTGGATAGTTTGATTAATATGTGTCTTGGCGTGTTTCTCCTTGGTTTTGTCCTGTATGGGACTCCCTGTGCTTCCTGGACTTGATGAACTATTTTCTTTCCCATACTAGGGAAGTTCTCAACTATAATCTCTTCAAATATTTTCTCAGTCCCTTTCTTTTTCTCTTCTTCTTCTGGGACTCCTATAATTCGAATGT
Source organism: Physeter macrocephalus (assembly GCF_002837175.3). Lineage (NCBI taxonomy): Eukaryota > Metazoa > Chordata > Mammalia > Artiodactyla > Physeteridae > Physeter > Physeter macrocephalus. The sequence continues at coordinate 109,320,042 of NC_041217.1, forward strand.
TGGTGCGTTTAATGTTGTCCCAGAGGTCTCTGAGACTGTCCCCAGTTCTTTTCATTCTTTTTTCTTTATTCTGCTCTGCAGTAGCTATTTCCACTATTTTATCT
>NC_041217.1:109320599-109334734 GCF_002837175.3 Physeter macrocephalus
TGAGGCTGGATCTTGTCTTTCTGGTGGGCAGGTCCACGTCTGGTGGTGTGTTTTGGGGTGTCTGTAGCCTTATTATGATTTTAGGCAGCCTCTCTGCTAATGGATGGAGCTGTAGTCCTGTCTTGCTAGTTGTTGGGCATAGGGTGTCCAGCACTGTAGCTTGCTGGTCGTTGAGTGAAGCTTGGTCTTGGTGTTGAGATGGAGATCTCTGGGAGATTTTTGCCATTTGATATTATGTGGAGCTCAGAGGTCTCTTGTGGACCAGTGTCCTGAAGTTGGTTCTCCCACCTCAGAGACACAGCCCTGATGCCTGGCTGGAAAACCAAGAGCCTTTAATCCACACGCTGTGCACATTTTCTAATCGTCCATTTCTTTTTCCATCCATACCCTGGCAAGTGATAATAGTTCAGTGTAGATTAGCGACTAGTAGTTGTAATATTAGTAGCGGTAATATGTGTGATGATGATGTTAATTTAATTTGAAAACCCTAAGTTAGTGGTTTTTAAACTTTAGCGTACCCAAGAATCACACAGTGTGCACATTTGAAACGCACATCACACTTCTGGGGTTCACCACAAGAAATTCTGATTCGGCAACCCTGGCATGGAGCCCCGGAACCAGTGCATGATTCAGAGGCAGGTAATCTGTAGACCACACTGTGAGAAGCACTGACTCTGTCTGGAGTTCACCAGACATCAGTTTCTATACATGAGCATTTGAGGGCAGGGGGAGAAGATTCATGCTAAAAGTAAATTGCATGTGTCTTTGGACAGAAAATGCCATCTAATTTGCAGAATAGTATCTTATTGAATAACATAACGGGCACTTCAGAGAAATAACTCTCATGTAATAGAAAACCATGCAAAACTTCACTAGATTATTGAAATACAAGTGCCTATGAAAAGCTAATTTTCTTTAAAATACTGTGTCTTTTTAGGGGGAAATGCTTCCAGAATAAACAATATCATGTGTTCCATCTAGTGCCTTTCTCTCTTTTGATAACATTTGCATATTAAAATACAGTATATCTGCAGTGAGTGCTTATTGCTCTAATTCTCATTAGGCACCTAGGCTTTTAGACTTGAATAGAAAAGTCTGAAGGTGTGAAGTCCTGTGGCTTGAAAACAAGCAGGATACTAAATTCTTCAAGTAGGAACAGTGGAAAGAGGAAGGAAACTCAGATGTTTACTTGGGTAGGAAGTTGTGTGGTCCCATCCATGAGCTTCTTAGGGAGAATTTGAGAAGGGCCCCTGGAGAGCACCCAAAGCTGATTAAAGCTGGATCTTCAGTAACAAGTTTTGATTGCACAAAAGGATGTGGCACAAGCGCCAACTGGCAGCTCTTCTTTGCTCTTCACTGAAGGTTGAGCTCTGAAGTGAATGTGTCTTATAGGAAATTGCATCAGGAGATTTTAGGAGGATTTTAAGAGTTACTGAAGTGCCAAAATGCACTGCTGAAAGATCATTCATTCATGCAGTCAACATGTAACAAGTATGTATTGAGCACCTACCCCATGCCAAGCCCTGCACAGAGGGCCAGTGATGTGACTGTGCCTCACTAGAAGCTTCTAATAATCATCTGTCCGCCTGAGATGACTTGGATACCTTGACTCAATTAAATCCAAACAGTATGTCAATCACCTAAAAGGGTTGAGGTCAAAATATGAATAGTGGGGATGTAAAAAATATTACTCTCTGAACCAATTGATGACAGTCAGTTGCCTTCTCCAACTTCCATACTACCCTTCCTTCTTATTAACTGAACCATGAGTTTTAAAGGAGCACATTTCCGGGACTTCCCTGGTGGTGCAGTGGTTAAGAATTCGCCTGCCAATGCAGGGGCCACGGATTCAAGCCCTGGTCCGGGAAGATCCCATATGCCGTGGAGCAACTAAGCCCATGTGCCACAACTACTGAGCCTGTGCTCTAGAGCCCGTGAGCCACAACTACTGAGCCTGCGTGCCACAACTACTGAAGCCCACACGCCTAGAGCCCGTGCTCCACAACAAGAGAAGCTACTGCAATGAGGAGCACATGCACCACAATGAAGAGTAGCCCCTGCTCGCCGCAACTAGAGAAAGCCCACGCATAGCAACGAAGACCTAGCGCAGCCATAAATAAATAAATAAATTTATTTTAAAAATATATATATGAGCACATTGCCACTTGGAATAACGTCCACATTTCTCAGCTTTCTTTGTCCTACGTATAACAATGAGACTAAGTATTGCCCGATGATATGAAAGTAGAGGTGCTCTGTATGAGATCCTGGAAGCCTGGATTTGAAAGGAAAGAGTTGTGCCCTTCTCCCCTTCCTGAATCTTGAGAAAGGGATGTGATTGATAGAGCATAAACAACTATTTTATACCATGAGGACGAGGGCTATATCCCAGGTATGACACAGCAAAAAGCTAGAAGAACTTCAGCCCATGATGACTTCAAGTCAGTATACTGCACTACAACCTCAAAACACCTTTCACACGAGAGAGAAATAAACTTTTAAGAGTTGTTTTGAGGGGGCAGGTACTTTCTGTCACAGCCAAATTTAGTTCTCAGTGATAAAAAACTACCTTCACTAGCCATGAACAGAAAGCCCAGTTCAAGCTAGCCAAAACAGTGGAGGAGAGTTACTGGTCCATGTAGTTCTGAAGTAATACAGACTTTAGTGTAGGTTTGATGGGTCTGCTCAGTGATGCTGTCAAAGAACCAGATTCCTTTCTTCTCTCTTTACCTTCCACAGATGAGCTTCATTATAAAGCTGGCTCCTCTTCAGGGGAGCACAGTGGTTGCCAGCAGCTCCTGGCTACTTGCCTCTTCACACACATTCAGGGAGGGGGACATCAGTCCTCTCAGAAAAGTAAGGAAGCTTCTTTCAGAAGCTTATTAGTCCAAACCGATCATCTGTCCATCCCTGAGCCACTAATATAACCAGGGGGTGAATTTCTCTGGAGCTGCAGTTTTCTGACTGCATTGAGGCACACTGGGGCACCACAAACAAACTCACAGGGGCACTGTGGCAGAAATTTAAATTTTTCAAAAAGAACACAGATATACCTGTCAGACATCACACACAATTGTACTATTAAGTTGTTTGGACCTAACTACTTAATAAACAAAAGTGTTAGATTTGTAGGGGTTTATTTTATTTGTTGGTTTTGGTTTGGGTTTCATTTTTTTTCTTGGCCTAAAGACACCATGAAAATATTAATGACACACTTACAGGTACTGTGAACCAAGCAAGGAACCTTTGGCCTAGAGTCTCAGTCCTGGAGTCAGAGGTGGAATTAGCTTCCCCCAGATTATGGGGGCTGCACAGAGAGGTGTGGATTTACAAGTGCAAACTGGGGTGAATCCTAAGAAAGCAGAGAATAGACGTGTGGGAGGCAACCACAATGTCCATAGGCCCTGGGAAAAGCTAAACCCTGCATTCTTCTTAGGGAAGGAATTGCCTTTGTTTAGGAAAATACAATAAGTCCTTTGGGGTGAAAGGTGAGACCCTTGAAGGCTTGGGATCAGCAGGAAACAATACAGCAAAAGCGAAAGCAAAACTGTCCTTTGTTAGATGTAATAGGAATGTGGAGATAGGGAAAGAGGAGAGAAAAAGGAAAGACAAGAGATCTGAACCACAAACCAGAGTTGTCAAGTCTTTGAAAACACCAGCATTTCGTATTCTATTTTAAGTGTCTATATTACTGCAATACTCCAACCTGCCAAACTTGAGAAAAATCTATTACCCAGGTGAATAGGGTTTTCTTTTTCAGGCAATCAAAGAAAGGCTGAGGTTCCTGCTTATGTTGACATCATTTAAAAGAGGAATAGCACCTGTAAAATAATTGTGTCTCTGCAGGGATCTAATTCAGTGGAGCCAGAGACAACGGTAGAATAACCTGCCTCCTTTCCCCTACCACCCTCTGACCCCCAAATTAGTAGAAATTATAGAGAGGGCACAGAATAGTGGTTCTCAATCCTGTCTACATATTTAGAGTCACCTGGGGAAGCATTTAAAAAGAAACAGTGACGTTTTTCCCACCCTAGACCAAGTAAATAAAAAATCTCTACGGTTGGGGCTCAGAAATCTATATATTTTTTAAAGGTCCCCAGATGATTCTAACGTGTAGCCAAGGTTGAGAACCACTGGTCTAGGACATTCCACAAATCAAGGAATAGATCTTGAAGGGAAGAGAGACTCCTTAACTTGGGAGTGGAGGAGAGGTTGATATGGTTCCTCTTTGTCCCACTTAAATTCTTTTTTTTTTTTTAAATTTCATTTATTTTTGGCTGCGTTGGGTCTTTGTTGCTGCGCACGGGCTTTCTCTAGTTGCGGCGAGCGGGGGCTACTCTTCGTTGCGGTGCGCGGGCTTCTCGTTGCGGTGGCTTCTCTTTTTGCGGAGCACGGGCTTTAGGCAGGCAAGCTTCAGTAGTTGTGGCTCACAGGCTCAGTAGTTGTGGCTCGTGGGCTTCCGTTGTTGTGGCACACGGGCTCAGTAGTTGTGGCTCACGGGCTCTAGAGCGCAGGCTGAGTAGTTGTGGCACACGGGCTTAGTTGCTCCGCGGCACGTGGGATCTTCCCCAACCGGGGCTCGAACCCATGTCCCCTGCATTGGCAGGTGGATTCTCAACCACTGAGCCACCAGGGAAGCCCCATGTCCCACTTAAATTCTCTCCACCGAACCAAGATCACTAGAAAAGGCCTGGACCGAGTCGTGAGATCCAGGATCTAGTCCTAGCTTTGCAGTTCACTACCTTTGCGTGATTTGAGGTAAGTCACTTAATTTTTTATCTCTCCAAACCTCTGTTAAAGAGAAGTGGGCTTAATAAAATGACGTCACTTTCCCAAGTTCTCAGAGTACCTTATCAGCATTCACTGTCTGACACTAACAAAGACCAAATCCAGAAGGAAACCACGATTTCTCCTCCCCATTTCAGAAACGTAAAACCTGAAATGCAGAGAGCCCAGGTAACTCCCCACACAAAAGTAGGTGAGGTGAGGACGGCTGCTTTCTTCATCAGCCATGGTTTGGTTGGCATTTACAAGGGATTTGGGTTTCTTGTACAGGATATGTGGGGACAACAGTGTTTTTCTTAAATACCAATCCATTTCTTTTCAGGGATCTTATTAATTCAGAGGAAGAATAGAAGAGTAAATGGTATACTTATTTGGAAGTTTGATTTCTCTCTCTTTTTCTGGTTGTTTTTCCTGCTGTCTCCCATAAGTATTTGCTCTTCTTTTAAAATATGAATAGATTTGATAGCTTTCTCCTAAAAACAGTGGTTCTCAACCAGAGACAAATTTGTCCCTCCCTCCCGCCCAGGGGAGCATCCAACAATATCTGGAGATATTTTTGTCATAATGTGGGGGGCAGGGAAGTGGATGCTCCTGGCATGTAGTGGGTAGAAGCCAGGGATGCTGCTAAATATCCTACAATGCACAGGACAGTCCTCACAACAAAGAATTATCCAGCCCAAAATGTCAATAGTGCTGAGGTTAAGAAAACCCATCCTAAAACGTGAATGAGATTTGTCACCCGTTTCACAGAAATTTCAGTTTCTGAGCATATCACAGTTACGGTGCTTTTATCCCTGATGCATTTAGCGACAGCAGTGACTCCTGAAGATCAAGTAGCTCTTGACAGCAAGAGTGTTCTTCAGTAGGAGGGAATTAAATAGCTATATAAAATCCCAATATTTATTCAGTTTTTGTGTAACATTATTTACAGGCATTGAAACTACTTATGGGCAAAAATGTCATAACTGTAAGACAATCACAGAAATTGCCTTCATGAGTACAAAACCTGCAGAGGCTTTTGTTACCAGACTTTGAGAGAAGTGGACTTTGGGACCCCTAGAAATTGAGATGTTTAGGCTCCTTCACTGACAAGTTCAGTGGGAGATAAACAGGTTTTGTTTTGAGTATGTATATGTGTAAAAAATGATCTGAAGGACTCACATCAAACTTAATAGTGGTTTCCCATAGGAAAAGGGAGAAGAGAAAAGAGAAAGATGGAATAAGGGGGAGAAACAGGACTTCATCTTTTTTTATAAATCAGCTTTATTGAAATATAATTTCCATACAGTAAAATTCACAAGCTTTAAAAGTGCAATTCAGTGGGCTTTGACAAATGTATACAGTTGTGTTAAGTCCAATAGAACTTTTAATTTTTCATATTTGAATCTTGTACAAGAAACTTGTGTTTTGTATTGTTTATAATTTGTATTTTGGTTTATAATTTAAAAACATGTTTTTAGAAGAACCGTTCAAAATTATGTAATCATACCGCCCCTCATTTTGTAAAAGCGGCTTACAAAGATGCATGAAGCATAGCAAAATAACATAACTGGAAATGAAAGGGATGTAAAAGGAGAAACAATCATTTAAATTGGAGCCACGTTTAAGAATGCAAACCATGAATTCTCATTTCCTCTTTACACGTAGGACATTCAGACTTTAAGCTTCCAATCAGTCATCTTCTCTTACATGTTTGAGAACTTCATTGAATTTAGGCTCCTAGTTAGCAAATCCAATTTGCAATCCTTCCTTTTAAGTATTCATGATAACTTATACCATCAGTGTTTTTCATAAGCTCATTGAAGGCTAATGCCCAAATATTGTTTGCCCATGAGAAAGCAAGAGTTACATGAGCCAAGTTTTAAAACTAAAGTTATCCTTGGTACTAATAAAGAAGGTAGAGAGTGACTTAAGGTAACTTTCTATGAAAAGCCAACTTCTGCTGAAATTCAGGAACCAAGTCTTGTAAAACCATGAAGTCCCCTGTGTAGGGCAGCGGTTTGCTGGAGCCAGCTTCTACTAGTTTACCAGGGTCAATTGTTACATTTTGGGGAATTTTGACAGCTGGTTGTTAAACACATCCATTATTAAAAATCAGATTACATAAACTTATGATTAAATAAATTTCATTAAAAACAAAGGTAATAATTATCTAAAACTCATCCCTTCCTAATTATATTACTACATTTTACCATTAGCTGTGCTCTTACAGTTATTTACATCTGTTTATGTGTGTATGGTGATGTTATGTAACAGCGTGCCCATGCACATCCCTTCCCAATGCCATATTCAGATGTCACTTTGGTAACTTGAAATTGCCTATGGTGAGAATGTTTGCACCACAGAAATCAGCAAATCTACAAAACCAGACTTGATTTATCATTTAATTGATTGTCTAGACATTAGAAAGTGATGGAGAAATTTTTAGTCACGCAGATTAAACTTAAAAATGTGTCATGTGTGTAGCCATTACGTTGAGGGAAAAATGAGGAAATATTCTTCCAGTATTCAAAAACTACTATGCACTTCAGCAAAGAAGTCCCTCACATCATTGCCAAACAAGTAAAGTTCCAATATATGTCTTCATTATTTCATTTGTCTTACTCATTAGTGTAAACAAAATATCACCCAGCAGCCATGTTGGAACTACAGTGATTTGTCAATTGCGACTATTAGGTTGGCCTCAAATGCACAAGCTCTGCAAAAATCAACAGAAGCATTCTGTGAGAATCAATTGACAATATGAAACTTATAGTCAAGAGTATTGAAATTTTTATTATTATTTATAAATTGTAAAGGATGCTACCCATTCTTTATATCAGTAAAATTTATAATAAACTTCTGTAGGTATATTATGCATATGTTTTCCCCCATATTTACCAGCACACTATTGCCTGGAGCTGAAGATGTCAGGGCACTAAACATATGCTAAAGACTTTTTTCTTCGGTGCCCAGGCTGAGTACAGTTAGGTAGAGCGATATAGTGGAAAGTCCCAATGATGGTTTTCTTCACACTATTCCAGGAAAAAAAAAAAAAAAAAAGGAATGCTCTTTCCTGTGCATAGACTCTTCTCTAACCCGCAGGCAACCCTTTCACAAATGGCCAAGCAGACTGGGCAGAGGATTTTGAATGTCTCAAAGCAAAACAATTACAATTATTGCAAGGAAAATGTTTGAATGTGTGCCTTACTGATGAGATAACCAAGGAATCATTTGCTCATACAGAGACTAAGCATTAATCCACCAGTGGTGGGGTCTGAGTGAACAGGGCTGGTCCTGGGCATCATTGCAAAGTGTGTGTGTTTGGCAGTTTCTCATCTCTTACCTTGGAGCTTACCCCTCTGCTGCTCTAGAGGTGATAATGCCTCTTCACCCACTGTCTTTTTCCATTCCCAAAGGCTTTGCTCTTCCTTCATCTACTTAAAAAATAGAGTAGCTAGCTCTGGAAACCAACCTATGTAGTCTAGTAGCAAACTCGGATGACTTCAGAGGCCAGACCTTCTCTGTCTAAAATGCACTTAAATGCAAACTTTTCAACATATGTGCATGTCAAATAAATTGTATCTACAAGAAAAATTAGCCCACAGGCTTTCAGTTAGTGAGCTCCGAGTCTAATCTTTCAAGGGCTATTGGCAAGGTGGTAGATTGGTGTGACAGGAAGAAGGTGGGCATTTGGAGGCTGACTCACCTGGACCTGAATCCTGGATTTCTGTCTTAATGTGTGACCTTGGAAAAATTACTGAATTATCTGAACCTTGGCTTTCTTATCTGTAAAATGAATTGTTAAAGAAAGAAATAAGTGAAGATAGATAAACCATCAGTAAAGAGAAGATAGCTCAATAAACATTCCAATTCTTTCTTGCTATTGAATGACCCAGGGGAAACTGAAAGATCACCCAGCTCCCAATACCCAAGGAAGTTAATTTTTGATGATGAGATTTTAGGAGCTGAATTTAGGGTGCAGGTATCTGAAGAAACATAGCCAGGGCATGACCTCAGTAGCCAAGTAGGCAGCTGTCTACTGTACTTATTCAAGACATAAGAATAAGACTGTGGGAGATTTGCTTCTGCTTCAGAACTAGTCTTAGAGAAGCATGGCAGGGGTAAGAAGGGAAGGTAGGATGTCAGACTTTGCATTTTGGAAGTACTTTGGTCTGATTTTTTTCCTCTCCACTTCTTGAGTCAAAAACTTAAATCAGGGCTTCCCTGGTGGCCTGCCGATGCAGGGGACACGGGTTCGTGCCCCGGTCCGGGAAGATCCCACATGCCGCGGAGCTATGCTCCGCAACGGCAGAGGCCACAACAGTGAGAGGCCCGCGTACCGCAAAAAAAAAAAAAAAAAAAAAAAAAAAAAAAAAACTTAAATCAGGGCTGTGACTACCCATAGAAGCTCCCCTTGTTCCTTCTGCCTATGCCCTGCTCCCCAGCCCTCCGCAGAGCTCAGAGTGGTCCTGTAAGAGTATGGGGGCTTTTCCCAGCCTTCCACAGAAACCACTGTGTTTGAAGATTCCTTCCAGAAATGGTTTATGTGACTTGTGGTTGTAGTTTGAATAGTAGAAGAATTCTTTCCTCTACATGTTCACGTGTGCCATATGATCTGAGTAAAAGCAGCAGCTCCAAACATGAGATAATTTGTGGAGGAAATGTCAGCTAGCTTGGAAGGGAATATTTGGCATTGAAAGTTTGCCCAGATTTAACTAAAAAGAACCATGTAACCTCATTCTTAGGATCACAGCCCATCAATTCAGGGAGGTTGTTTAAAAGACAACCTCTCTCAGGTTATGTTCATTTTGAGCTGATCCATGGAAAAGCAATTAAAAATGAAAACATGATATCAATTCTAGAATGTTATTCATAGCTGTTTGACTCAGCCTTAAAAGGACTGCAAGGACTTGATGCCTGGTGTATTGTCAGACTCTCAATAAACTGTTGATGGATGGGTGGATAAAGAAATGTATGAATGATTTTAGATATCCAGGAGCAATGAAAAGTGTACTTGAGCATCATCTATTGTATATCTCAGTAGAATCTATAATGAGTTGCTTTATTGAGTTGGCTCCATTTTGATATGTTGAGATGAATACATATGTATATTTCATAGGAAGATCAATTATGAGCAAGCCAAAAATGTGCTCTGTTTCCTAAACATCTTTAAATACATTCTATATAACTTTGCTTCGGTATTTGACCAATGCATCCTACATTGTTCTGTGAAACAACATAGCCTGGGAATTTTTTCAGAATAATTGATGTACTACAAAGAAACCATGAGTAACAAGTGGGAGAATGAAACTGCCTTCCAGACTTTTGGATGAGAAAATTCCCAGAAATGTTGGGAACTGCCGGAAATGCCTGGTTGTTAATGCAACTAGCCATGCAAATTATCTTGGGCTGGAAGCCAGACATTTCCCACTCTGTTTTGTGACAGCTCCCCTCTGGGGAGCAAGGCCGGTTCCTCCAAACCAGCAGCTGTGTAACAGACCACCACAACGTGGCCAAGATGATTCTCAGAGCCGTTTCCTCTCACGGCTGCGTGCCTTCTTCGTTAAAGAGATGCCTCTGTCAGGAGTGAGGCTGACTTTCTTTTTACTGCTATTTTACCCTTGACCTACCTTAAATTATAGATTATCATCTCCTGAAGGCAGAATCCGTTACCAAGTTACCTTTGCGTCTCTTTCCCGTTCCCACCTTCCACTGACATCTCGCCCGGCCTGAAGGGGGCGCTCCAAGAGGACAGTTGAATTGAACGGAGCACCGATTGTATCCAGTCCTGATGATATTCAGTAATTACTCTTTTTTACACAAAGTGGAATAACTCCTTCGGGAAATGGCAGAAATGAGAAAAGACATTTAGAGCAGCGACTTAACCTCTCAGATACTCCCCCAAAGCCCTGTAGAACTCCTGCGTGTTACCCGGCGTCCGGGGCCTCTCGGGAACTTGTGGCATGGGGACGGATTAGGGGTTTTCTCCCTTCCGTGCTGGCTCCCAGGGCAGCCAGAAGCAGGAAGTATAGCCCCCGGTGTTAAAAGAACACTTTACACACAGCTCTGGAGCAATACACCGCCTCCACCCCTTTTTAGGAAAAAATGTTGGGACATGGAACTAAACAGCCTAGCAGCCACATTCTCGGAATATTTGAAATGATACTCATCTTTTAACAAAGGCTTCTGTGCATCCACAAAACGGAAGCAGACCCTGTGCCTCCGCCTCGCGCTGGCTCTGTCCTTGGGAGCCTGAGCTCTTTGAGGTGATGCCCTGCCAGGCGGGCCGGGAGCACATCCTCACATCCTCGCAGTGCCATTCCAACACCACAGGGGAGAGATGCTAGAGAGACACACAGTCTCCTGAACCTTTTTCTGTGTATTCCCCTCTGGATGGCAAGCGCCCTTCATTGTGTATATACATGCGTCTTCTGAACCCAGCCATAAATCAATGCAAGCTGTCTTATTCAGACAATAACAACATATAAGCGAAAGAAAAACAATCACTAACAGGAAAAGAAAAACCTGTTCTTTGTCCCAAAAGAGAGAAACCCTTTGTGTTCAGAATAAACACCTTTAGCTTTTTCATGGAAAAAATGTATTTTTTGTTTATCATCTATAGTTACCACTTCCTAAATCCTTTTAGTTTAGAAAGACTACGCCTGACAGAGCTTTTGTATTTTTCTTTCCACAGTTAAGCAGAACCACTCACTGCTCCAAACAGGGTCTGTTCTAGTATTAAAAGTCATTTCTTTTGGCACATATTTTAACCTGTCTTAAAATGATAACCATGTGGTCTTGATAAATTATTTGAAAAGCTTCTCCTAAGGTGGCTTTGGTGGTTTTGTTAAGACATTTATTTTAAGAGTATCTCTCAATAGAATTTATCAGTGAATTACTTTATGTATTCTCAGCATTAAATTATTTCCGCTCTGAGAATATTATAACTCCTTTCCTCACAGTGATGAAAAAAATGAAACTATCCTCAAACAGTGCTAGGTTGGGTACTGGCCTTATGTCAGTAATTTTAGGAATGTTCCCACCAGAAATTATAAATTATAAATATAAGGCCCGGAAGAGAGAGAAACATTAAAGAGTGAGGAAAAACAGCAATTAGAATTTCACATAAATACCATCAACTGAAGAACAACAAGTCAAGCACATGGGAGGGGAGTGGTATTGTTCAAGCTAGGATGTGGGGAGATGGGAGGGAACATGGAGAGAGCTGAAGGCTGGGTAAATAAAGCACACCAGGAAAAGAAAGATTCAGTTTCCATTATTCCAGGGAAAATGGGCACTTTCTGAGGTAGGTTTCTTTGCAACCTTGGAGATTCTAGTTTGTTCCTTCACTGATAAACAAAAAGTCAGCAGTGATAACATCCTTGATAACACTTCCTCTGGAATGTATAACATTCCATGTTTCTGCTTCATAGTCACCACCGGACATGCATGAGTCAGACTGAGAGGTGGGAATTTGCTGGGCTGCTCATGGGACCATTGAAGTTATAGTCAAGGCCTATGAGGTGTGGACTTGCTATGCTTCTTTCTCTTTCAACTCATCTTGTACTAAGAGCCATAGGTGATTTCTTTACCTCAGAACAGGCTATCTTAAATGTGAGGTTAAAGGGCAAAGCTTGCTAGAACAGTAGATGAGACTGCAGACTGGAAACCTGAACCTTGTTTGTCTGGTCATGCTTTCGTAAAATGCTAGTAGCTAATTAAGGGCTTAGTACAGCGCCTAATTATATTCATTATCTTCACTTATCTTTCACAATAAGTATGTCAAAGACTATTATTATCCCACTTTTATAGATGAGGAAACTAAGAAGTCAAAAAAAAGCTTGAATTTCTATAGCTCACAAAGGATACAGCAGAGACTTAAACCCAGGTCTTTTTCCAGAGTTCACCGTCTTAATGTGTCCCCTCCTACACAATAATAAAGGGAAGCTACTATTATTTTTTTTTTGAAAGCAGCCAAAAGAAAGTCTGCCTAGGATATAATTAAATAGCAATTCATATTAGAGGAGAGCTACTTGGGTCTGGATATTTTTCTCTTAAACAAGCCTCTTCATATTATTTTTGGGCATATCCATTTTATAAAGAGGGCTAAATTGAATATGTTGTTAATTTGCTTATAATAGTTCTAAATTGTCCATGTCCTTGAATAGATACAAGGTTTCTCAGGCTGGGCTCTAAGGAAGAACCTACCCTACCCGTGGGTGATCCACCCTATGGGCCTATCCCCTCAGGGAACAATTTAAATTAAAAAGTGCAAAAGAGATGTCCAGTCAAGTCGAAACTGTACCATGTCATAACAGAATTACACACAAGAAGAGAATGAATGGTACCATGATTAATTTTGACCATAAATTAAAAGTACCAAATAAGTGTGAAAAAGTAGATGATATGGTAGTTTGTAGGAGAGAGATTTTGCTGCAGCTCTGGAAGTCAAGAAAGAGCAAAGTGAGATGATTAATAAATAAAGTTTTGAGTTGCACAGATCTGGGTTTAAATCTACCTTTATGACCTTGAGCAAGTTATTTGACCTCTCTCAGTCCAGTTTCTTCATCTGTAAAATGGGAATTTGGGGATTCAATAATAAATGTAAAATGTTTAGCATGGTGCGCTGCCTGTTCTTATTGTAATATAATTGTCTATTTGTCTGACAGTCTCCTCCATTAGGCTGTGACCTCTTCAAAAACTGGATTTATGTCTGTTTATCTTTGTGTCTCTGAGCCTTTGATATAGTGCTTAAGCTCATCCCCACTCCTGATGTTTCCTTCTATGTGAAGGATATTCCATTATCATATTATTCCTGGTTTCTGTCTGCTCTTGACATATTCCCCACTTGGAGAAGAGAATGGATTACCTGACTGGTGAGTCAAGAAGGCCTTACCGTCCGTACTCTTCACATCCTCTTGGGAGTGAAGTTTCTGCAGGGAGCTTGGCATCTCTTCTGCTCTTCCACACCATAAATCTTACTGTCCAGTGCCTCCATGACTTAGTAGACAAGAGACCTAACTCTGGGGTCCTATAATATGAGGCCCATTTCCACACAAATCTTGAGGGGTAAAGGAAGACCTAGCTGGAAAGATATATTAGAACCAGACAGTGAAAAGATCTTCTTATACCTCCATGGCATGACATTTTGGCAGATTCATTAAAACATATATATAATGATAAAGAATGGAAAGAGTCTACACGAGTAAGCCCAAAATCATACTTGATTTTAATGTTTGGATATTTTTGGCATGGGGGAGGGGTGCAGGGGAGTGGGGAAGGTTGTTCTTTTTTTTTTTTTTTTTTTTTTTTTGCGGTACGCGGGCCCCTCACCGCTGTGGCCTCTCCCGTTGCGGAGCACATGCTCC
>NC_041217.1:109334809-109336375 GCF_002837175.3 Physeter macrocephalus
GGAGCACAGGCTCCGGACGCGCAGGCTCAGCGGCCATGGCTCACGGGCCCAGCCGCTCCGCGGCATGTGGGATCTTCCCGGACCGGGGCACGAACCCGCGTCCCCTGCATCGGCAGGCGGACTCCCAACCACTGCGCCACCAGGGAAGCCCAGGAAGGTTGTTCTTTGCATTTTTGTTTTAATTTGTTGAGGGGCTGAGGATGAGATATCAATATTTTAAGTTCTTTGCAGAATTCGTTTTTGTCTTATTTTAAAGTTATTTCATACCAAGGTACTAATAAACCCTTCATTTGATGAATGGACCTGCTAATTCAGTTTTTCTCCAAGTGTGGTCCAGAGACCATCTGCCTCAGAATTACCTGGAGGGCTTCAGAATACAAATTACTATGCCTCACCTCAAATCTGCCAAACCAGAATCCCTGGGGGCAAGGCCTTGGAATATGATTTTAACATTCTCCCCAAGGGATTTTTATGTTCATTGTATTAAGGGCAGCACCTGCTAACAGACAACTGAATTCAATTTAAATGTACCTAGAAGAGGAAATTATGTTTGTGTGTGTGTGTGTGTGTGTGTGTGTGTGTGTGTGTGTGTGTGCGCGCGCGTGCGCAGTTATTGCTAAATCAGTTAACTGACCATTCTGATTACTGCTACTGACCATTCTGATTACTGCTATGGTCCTTTTTCCCTATAGACCAGAGCAGCCCTGCTTACTCAGCTGAGGATATCATCAACCCCAGCTGGGCCTTTTGTCTATGTGTCTTTCTGATAGATCTTATGAAAAAAATAATCGTTTTAAAACCCTTAAAAACTTACAGACAAACACATACTTTTAAAAGAACAAAAAGAACCCTTACAATTCTTCCAAAGAATCGTAGCTACATCCAGTTTTCCTCTTCAGGTTCTAAGTGTCTAGAGGTAATAGACGGGAACTTCAACACAGAGGAACATTCTTAGGTACGGATTGCAAGCTTTTATCCCACCACACTGCCCTCCTTCTGTTGGCAAGTGTGGGAGATGCTCTGCTTAGGCCTGCTTTGTTTCTCTTTATAGATCATGCAACAGATGAGTGACCACCGCTACGACAAACTCACTGTGCCTGATGACACGGCCGCAAACTGCTTATATCTAAATATCCCCAATAAAGGCCACGTCTTGCTGCACCGAACCCCAGAAGAGTATCCAGAAAGTGCAAAGGTAAAAAAAAAAGTCCTTCCTGCCACAGCAGCTGAGTAGGCCTCCCTTTGCAGCCTTCCTGCCTAGGGATTTTTTTCACAATAGAGTGACAAATAACAGGGCTTCCTTTTCCCCTATACACATCATTAGGAAAGCCAAAAGGATAACGTTATTTATTTATTTATTTATTTATTTATTTTTATATGATTTAACATCTTTATTGGAGTATAATTGCTTTACAATGGTGTGTTAGTTTCTGCTTTATAACAAAGTGAATCAGTTATACATATACATATGTTCCCATATCTCTTCCGTCTTGCGTCTCCCTCCCTCCCACCCTCCCTATCCCACCCCTCTAGGTGGTCACAAAGCACCGAGCTGATCTCCCTGTG
>NC_041217.1:109337826-109344207 GCF_002837175.3 Physeter macrocephalus
TATCTCTTCCGTCTTGCGTCTCCCTCCCTCCCACCCTCCCTATCCCACCCCTCAGAATGGGAGAAAATATTTGCAAATGAAGCAACTGACAAAGGATTAATCTCCACAATTTACAAGGATAACATAATTTAGGGCCGAAGGAAAGTGTATTTAACTCGCTCTTCTCGTTAGTGTCACTGGTCACTAATGCATGCAAAGTAATTGAGATGATCATGCCTGGTATTCAGACCTTTTCAAATGAGTATTTGGATCTCCCAAGTCTGTGCTCCAGCTCTGATTAAATGTACTTCCTGACACTGACATGCTCATTAAGCATAGAGAACTACAATTAGATGGCCAACTGCCTCATTGTTTTCTGACAAATCTAAGCTGCCCCTCATCAGAGGGTCATTTGTTTCTTAAGTCAGAGAAGTAGGAATGACCCAAAGAGAAGGGTGCTCATTGTCAGGGCTGCAAAAAAGCAGGGGCTACACATCCTAGGCAACAAAGGCCTGAAAGGATAGAACAAGAAGAAATATAAATATAGCACACTTGGAACCAGCCAGCTGGTCCCTCCAAGTAGCTCTGCATTTATGTTCCAACCAGGGAATTGCCCCCTCCGTATGGAATTCTTTCCTGGTCTGAGAAAATCTTCCCAGTCTTTCAGGGCATGCCAGTCTCATCTGTATACTTTGGTAATTTCAATTTAATCATACCAAGCAGATTAAGGGTGTTGGTCCATAGATCCTTCAAGTGTTCATATCTTTTTTAGGCATTTCGGTATGTTCATCTCTGTATACTTTGGTAATTTCAATTTAATCATACCAAGCAGATTAAGGGTGTTGGTCCATAGATCCTTCAAGTGTTCGTATCTTTTTTAGGCATTTCAGTATGTTCATCTCTGTCCAGAGGAGCAAGATATTTATAGTAAGCATTACAGAAGAGTCTTAGTAACCACTGATCTCTCTCTCTTTTTTTTAATCTTAAGCTTTAAAACTTTTAGAAAATAGTTTCTGCTACCTTTTAAATATGCAATACTGTATAATACTAGGCTTATCCTCATAGTCAGGATCCCCCTCAGCAGATTAGAAAGAGAGCAGGAGAAGAGGATAAATAGATAATTTTTTTTCTTTTTCCATGGCTGAAAGTGTGAACCTGAGGAAAATATAGGACCCCTGACCCCCTGGACTGGGGCTTAACCAGCTCTCAGATGAATAGTGAGTCTCACAATTTAATGTGCATTAGGGTTGTTAAAAATACAGGTTCCTAGACCCCCCACCCTAGAATCTGCAATATCAGTAAGCCCCTTGGTCACTGAACTCACTTGGAGAAACACAGCTCTGGATCATTCATACCCCTTCAGCCACATCAATCATCTGATAACGAGATGATCATTAACTGCTTCTGAATTCAGCCCTGGGTCTACCACCAAAAACAGTAACATCATGTTTATTGAGTGCTTCCCCTGTGCCAGGCACGCTGCATGCATTATCTTATTCATTCCTTACAGCAGCCCTGTGAGGGTGCTATTATTATATTACTCCAATCACACAGAGAAATAATCCCGAGGGGATGCCACTTGACTGAAATTACACTTGGAGCGGTAAGTTGGCAGAGCTGAGGCTGGAACCCAATTCTGTGTGGTTCCAGCACTCTTAATTAACCACTGTACCGGGCTTCCCTGGTGGCGCAGTGGTTGAGAATCCGCCTGCCGATGCAGGGGACACGGGTTCGTGCCCCGGTCCGGGAAGATCCCACATGCCGCGGAGCGGCTGGGCCCGTGAGCCCTGGCCGCTGAGCCTGTGCGTCCGGAGCCTGTGCTCCGCAACGGGAGAGGCCACAACAGTGAGAGGCCCGCATACCACACACACACACACAAATTGACTTGAATGAAGGTAATTAAAAAAAAAAAAAAATTAACCACTGTACCAAAGTACATCCTACAGAAGCATGGTAGATTGGCTTTTTTTGTGTTTTTTTTGTTGTTTTTTATGTGGTACGTGCACCTCTCACTGTTGTGGCTTCTCCCGTTGCGGAGCACAGGCTCAGCGGCCATGGCTCACGGGCCCAGCCGCTCTGCGGCATGTGGGATCTTCCCGAACCGGGGCACGAACCTGTGTCCCCTGCATCGGCAGGCGGATTCTCAACCACTGCGCCACCAGGGAAGCCCTGGTAGATTGTTTTTAGGCAGTGTATTTTCAAGTGATTTTGCCTTTTTTAAAAAAAAAAAAATGTTCTTTGTTTTATCATCAGAGAAAAAATCTGTGGACTGTTAATTTGAAGGTTTGACACCTGCTTTCTTTCTATTCGTGTCAAAAGATGCTCTAAAATTCACACACCTGTAATTTAAAAGCAGTTTGACCTGAAATCCTTCACTTAAATTATACTTTGTCAAGTTTTTCCAATGGTCTTATTAAGGAAAGGAACATTATAGTTGAGAGGGTTTTGAAACGTGGAGAGAGAGTCATACTCAGCCTGTAAACACGTCCACCAACTTTCATACATCACTTAATCTAGCAATGACAAGGGCAGAGTAAAGGCCTTTCTAGTAACAACCACATTTCTGACACATCTTTGGCTTTGAGGTTAGAGCATAGAGCTAGTGGTTAACCAATGCTGCTAGCTCTCTGGGTATCACTGTAGGCATGTGTGTGGTCTTGGTTCCATGCATATCTTGGGGTTCAATGGGTAAAAAGCCTAAACTTACAAGCTAAATGAATCCTCTACCCCAGGTGGAGGGGGTGGGCCTGGGGGCCAGGGAAGACAGAGGCAGAAACATAAGCCTTCTTCTCTACTTTTCCTTGATTCCTCCTGCAGGTTTATGAAAAACTGAAGGACCATATGCTGATCCCTGTGAGCCATTCTGAAATGGAAAAGGTGGACGGGCTGCTGACCTGCTGCTCGATTTTAATTAACAAGAAAGTAGACTCCTGAGTCGCAGTCCCTCCCGTGTAGCCGGCGATACTGCACTTGTAAGGCCGATAACTGTACCCATTCCTACCGTTTTCATTGACAATCTTTTATGCCACTGTGCTACTAACTCTGGTTTACAATTCTAAATTTAATTGCTTCGTTCTGCACCTCCCCCAGCCCCTCCCCTCGAGGTGGTATCTAAACTGTGGATTTGCTCAATGAATTAAGCAATCTAGAAAATATAGAGCTAATGAATTATTGAAATGTGATTAATAATTGTAAGGAAACACTCGTTTTAGTGTTTGTATTATCAGTGTGAAAATCGTTTATTTGCCAATATAAACCGAAGAATGTCTTCTTGATCAGTCAGCTAAGCTGGATTTTCTTTCTGTATATCATTAATTATCTTTGGCTCCTATGAAATTCCCTGGTCCGTGGATCCTCCTCCTTTCCCTGTTTGTTTCCTTCCGAAGTATGAAAACTTTCCCACTTCTATCACAGTCACCTTGACCTTGGGTAGAATCCGGGGTCTTGCCTTCTGCACATCTTCCTGCAGGTGGACCCTGTCTGCCAGCAGTCTTTCTGCCTCGCCGCTACATCTTCTGCCGCCACCACCACTTTCCCCCAGAGGGTCAAACAGGCCCCTCAGCAGAACCGTGACCAAAATCAGAGCGGCTGTTTAGGGGAGAGTTCACTGCACAGAGGCGCATCCCAGTGGGGTTTGCCCCAGAGATCTAAATTCTAGAAGAAGTAGGGCACCACACCTAGGAAGGTGAATTCAGCACCAGATGGTTGCTAGGGGATTGCAGATCAAGAAGCCTGGACACACCCCATGAGTACAACACTTTAGAAAATCTTTAAGTCACATTCCATGAATTTTTGCTTTATTACTGGCCATATACAGACCTTGGGGAATAGACTTATTTTTTTCTTTCAATTTACTTTCATCTCCCCCCATTGTGACTCACCCTGTTTCCAGGCTTCTACCCCTTAATCTACAGAGTTATTTTTTTGCTGATCTACAGAGTTATTTCTTTCAAAAGAGACATTACATCTAAAAATGATTATTGATGGTCTAGAGCGAGCCAGATAGAGCATGTTCAGGAAGTGATAGGCTTGGTGCTTGAAACCAGCCGCAGACAATGGACAATTCTACTTTGAAATATCCGTGAATATTTACTGTGGAATTCAATTAAAACTTCTCTCCTCTGTAGCCTTCCAATTACACAACCTTAAACTGACACGAATCTCTTAACAAAGAACAATGCCGCAGTGAAGGGAGAGATGGTTGTCTTTTACATAAATGAAAGAATCAGTCTTTTAGCAGACCAGGGAAATGGTACTTTCCAAGGAATGGTGACTGATCCAGGCATGTTATCAAACTTCCCAGTCATCTCCACCTTTCCTGTATTGCCTATGGCTAAGATTAAGATTCAGGGAGTTTAAGGAATGCTACTTCAAGTCTTGCTAGGCTCACCTAACGTGTTTGTAATCAGACATTCCTCATGTTTGGTGACCAAGAGAGAATACCTTCACTCATTTCATCTCCCCCTGAACAAATGGAAGTGAGAAACCTCTGAGCAAACCAAGACAACCTTAACTACTATTTTCTTCATTTATTTGATCATTTTATGTCGGACTTAGAAGAAATTCCTTCTCCTCCTTCTTTTTCTTTTTGCTTGACTTTAATATTCATATCACGTTCAAATATCTAATTTCATGCATCCTATGACTGAGACGTATCTTGGTCACTGTCATATTTCCAACTGTCTCATCATGGGTGAATAATATGTTTTCACCACAGAGAGAATGAATGTTACCCACATGCCCAAGTTAATAAAGAAAAATTGTCCTCAGTAGTTATGGTTGCCCTTTGGGGTTAAATCCGGCCCTATGCTGGCAAAAACAGAAATCCTCCCTCAAAAACAACCACAGGAAAACTCACTTAATCAGCCACTTCAGTCTTAATAGTACAGCTAACTGGCATATAATTTCCAATATCTTTATTTCTAGCTTTCCAAACTAAAGAACTGTTCTCTATTATGTTTAGTAAATTGCAAGTGAATCAATTTTTCTTTTGAACCATTTGTTCTACAGAAGGCTGTTTTCACTTTTCCTTTTCTTTGCGTCTTTCCATCTTTCCTTCTCTTTGTCTCAAGAAATCACTTAGAATCTATGCGCCTCTTCTACAGAATCTTATTCTGCACTGCTACAAGGCTGGCTTCTTTGGACTCTCTCTGTGATATGATGATGTGAAAACCTAAAATATTTGCAGCATAGTAGTATTATTTCTTTGGTGTACTCATCAGCATCATGTTATATTTGAAGAGGAAAGACAACCCGCTACCCCGTTCCCCTCTTGTCCATTGTGATTTATAAGGAAAAGCTAACAGAAACTGCTTTTTGACATTATAAAGACATTAGAAATTGTATTTAAGTAAATAAAAGTTGAGTCAGAATCACTTGGTCAGTAAGATTCAACTTAATAAGGACAATATAGAGAAAGTACATGATTTAGCATTATTTCTTCAACTGTGATGAATTGCTATAGAAATCAGCAGGCAGATCTCTCTACTGTGTATTGATTGCTCTTTTAAGCTACTGTGAACAGGTTACTAAGGCCATCTCTTCATCTCGAAGGGGGGAAATAGTCTGTAGATGAACAATGTGACTTATTTAGAGTTGCATGTTAGTCTTCGCAATTATTTACTCCTTTACATTCTACAGAACTCAGACATGATTTCCACATGGTGTTAGATTCGTGCATTTTATCGTACTGACCATCCTGTTACAGCCAGTGTACGGTTATCCACTCTGTGTGCCAAAACCAGTAATGCCTTTCACGGCCCTTTAGTCCAGAGAAATTCTGCACTGATTTTAGTCTCTTGCTGTACTGATCCTACAAGTATACCAATCACGATGGAATAAAGTATGAGTTGTACTGTGATCAATAGCCTATGTCTCTTTTTTGCAACAGAAACTGCTGTGGTGAATGAAGTCACCATTTCTTTGCTACCAGAGATGGGAAGTTGTTTTTTTTTTTTCTCTTGTCCTGTAAGCTATGGAATTAGAAATACTATACCTGTAAGTCAACTGCTATCAAAAGCTTGGATTAAAATGATAATCAAAGGATACTTCATACTTCTGGTGCTTTAAAAGTATGCATATTATCCATGTGTGGTCAGGAGATCTTGATTTCACATATGTTCCTCCTCAAAAAGGCTTCCCTTGTTCCTTTGACTCCTAACTGTCGTCAGCACATTATAATGTGACTCAGTTATGGAGACAGTTGAAAGATTTTTTTCCTGTGTTCATGCAAGAGTTTGGTTTTTGGTTTTGTTTATTTTATAGTAAGAGTTTCTTAGGAAATATGAAGGGGTTTTTTTTTTTTTTTTTGGTACGTGGGCCTCTCACTGTTGTGGCCTCTCCCGTTGCGGAGCACAGGCTCCGGACGCGCAGGCTCAGCGGCCATGGCTCACGGGCCCAGCC
>NC_041217.1:109344241-109356916 GCF_002837175.3 Physeter macrocephalus
GCGGTACGCGGGCCTCTCACTGTTGTGGCCTCTCCCGTTGCGGAGCACAGGCTCCGGACGCGCAGGCTCAGCGGCCATGGCTCACGGGCCCAGCCGCCATGTGGGATCTTCCCAGACTGGGGCACGAACCTGCGTCCTCTGCATCGGCAGGCGGACTCTCAACCACCGCGCCACCAGGGAAACCCTGAAGGTTTTTTTAATAAGACTTTTTATTTCCAACAATTTTTTTTCAAACTGAAAGTAGCTTCATTGTTCTCTTTTTCTGACTGTAAAAATAATAACCGCTCACTGCAAAAATAAAAATCAAACCTTACCCAAAAAAACATAAAAACAAAAGTAAAGGAAAAAAATTACCCCAAATTTTATCACCTACAGACAGCTACTATTAACATCTTGGAGAATATCCTCACATCTAGGACTAGATACAGATGTAAATATGGAATGATTGTACATAATCATGCTATTCCATAGCCTCCTTCCTTCACTTAGCAATATATTGTGGCCATCTCTCCATGTCAATAAATATAGATCTACATCATCAACTTTAACAGCCCTGAATAATTCACAATACGGTTGTCACAGCAGCTCTTTCTAATTTATGTGGAGTGTTCTATCACAGATGTTTTGTGTGCCCACATTTCTAGTAGCCGGGGGTCTTTAGGCTATCAAACATGTTCTGCTTATAAGCTCTCACACACCCCGAGGGTTAGCTCAATCCGTAGTCCTCTTACCATAACTGAAGGGTACATGCAAAAGCCCATCAGAAGCACAAACCAGTACTAAAATCCCTTGGAGAGGTCATTGATTTAGTCACACCGCTCAGTTGACAGTGCGTCAGTTAGTTCTCCATTATTTAGCCTGCCATTAACGTGGACAATGAAACTAAAAACTGCCAACTGCACACCTGCTCTGGGCCGCCACAGGAAATGGAACCTTCCACCCACGTGCCAGAGTTCAGTGCTACTCTTAGAGGAGAGAGGGAGACAATTTTTAAAGCAAGAGTTAGCAGGGCTCCCCTGACCGGTCCCCCCAGCCTTGCAGAGAGTGGAGGAAGGCAAGAATGAGCAAAATCCCCTCTCACGACAAGCTGCAGATTCTGGAAATGGGAATTTGCTGAATGAAGAATGCTGGTCAACAATCATTTTAACTAACAAGCCAAGTTTTTTTTGTTTTTTGTTTTTTGTTTTTGCGGTACGCGGGCCTCTCACTGCTGTGGCCTCTCCCGTTACGGAGCACAGGCTCCGGACGCGCAGGCTCAGCGGCCATGGCTCACGGGCCCAGCCGCTCCGCGGCATGTGGGATCTTCCCGGACCGGGGCACGAACCCGCGTCCCCTGCATCGGCAGGCGGACTCTCAACCACTGCGCCACCAGGGAAGCCCCAACAATCATTTTAGACACATGAGCACATGTTTAATAAGTTCCCACACTCTGCCAGGCTCCTGGGTGCAGCTCCTGTCTTTCGAGAGCTGACAGTCTGGGAAGGGCGGGGAAGGAAGACCACACAAGCGCCCCGAGGATCATAACACAAAAGAAGGTAAGGGAGGAACCAAAAAGAATGGTGCTGTGGTGGTTCCCAAGTAGGGGAGATCAGACAGAGGGCTCAGGGTTTAATCTGGGCTTGAAAGGTCAGCTCTGGCTTCAAGAAGCCAGGATAGAGGTCAGGGGAACAGCAAGACAAAGGCATGGAGGTGGGAGAGCACAGTGTACACTTCAGAAGCACCTACTGTGTGCCCGCTAACCTGCCTAGGCCCTCAGGATACAATGGTGATTGTCCTTGCTTTCCTGGAATTTACATCCAAGTAGGAAGACAGACATTAAACAAGTTACAGCAAGCATGATAAACATCATGAAAGGAGAATGGGGTTCTCAGAGCACGTGGTAGAGGCAAGCAAGTGGATTTGTTTGGCTGAAACATGAGACAAATATAAGAGCACAGTGAGACAATGTAGGTTGGAATGTCAAGGGCCTTGGGTATTTGGACAGAATTTGGCAGTCTGTGAGTGTCCGCTGAAGACTTTTGGGTCAGGGAGTCATACTAATGGAGCTTGATATGGCAGCATTGTATAGGATGAATGGGAACTGAGACTGGTGTTCTTCTAAACTGAATCTCCCCAAATTTAATTCATCATTTAAACATCTCTTCTCATCACCAAAATGGAACCTGAGAGCTCGGCAATTAACTCTATATTTACTCTCCTGGAAAACAGATTAATAACACCTTTCCCTCCGAACTACAAAGGGATATTTTCAACGCAAATGAGATAAAAAGACTAAAAGGTTCTTTGGAAGAAAGGTATAATGTAAATATCATTATCATCATCATTATCCTCATTAACTCCTATCACAGCAAGTCTGGAGCCCATCAAAATGTCATCTTCTATTTGAAACATCAATCATCTACTCCAGAAATAACTCAGGATTTTCATAATTGATGCCTGTAAGCTGGCCTGACAGCTTCCATGGTGAATTCACAGGTTTCCTTGGTACCCAGCAAGGCTGCTCCAAAGACATACCTGCCTTAGGGAACTCTTAGCAAATCTGAATGGCCCTCATCTCCCTTCCCCCTCCAAACACTCATTTTTAACTCAGTGAAAGCAGGACCACTTGTAGCAGAAGATAACGGGAGTTATCAGGCTTTTAGGAGAACCGTGTAAGTGCCAAGTATGTTAGTCACTATAAATAAATAAAAGATTCAAACCAGTCTGCCCTCTAACCACTTGGTAAAATATAGCCTGGGCTGGCTTGTGACATGAATGCTTAAAAGCAGTGATGGGTCCCTAGGTCTCAGGAAGCCCCCTCTATTTATAAATAGAAAGTTTAGTCATTTGGCTATGAATAACAAGAAAGAGCTTGGGTGAATTAACACAAGCCTCTGAAGGTAGTTTGCTTTTCCTGTGCTTAAACATTTTTAAATAATTTTTTTTTAAGTTCCTGCTTATGGACAAGGACTCTTATTGATTAGATAGGGCTTTGAGCCAGAACTCAGAGGACAACTGCTCAAAAATTAAACTAGGAAAACGTGTGCTATGTGTTGAAATTTCCCATATCCCATCAGGGTACAAGACTGCATATTTCAGACTTTGCATATTTCACACTAACGCAGGAAAAGTTCAGGAACCAAACAAGTTCTCATTCCAAGCAACAGTCGAGCTATGTAGAAATGTTAGGTCTTCTACCTCTGGAAAGAGCTTGTGGACTAAACAGAGTCATGGTCATGGATCCAACAGAGACTTAAAATTCCAGGGCAGGATATGAACAAAGTCATCTGTTTTGTTTACATGGGACTCAGATGAGCATATGAGGTTCCCCTAGGATTAATGTTAGGACAGCAACATGGGGCTTGCTTGCTTTCTAGGTTTAATAATAATTGAGGGAGACAGAAGGAACACTATTACCATGGCAAGGTGGTAACAAAGAGTCTATCTGATAAAAAATAGAATTCACCCCCACTTGGATCAAATTGAAGAGATTCTAACGAAGGTCTGTTTCAGAGGTATGGATGTTCAACGGACAAACAAGGGATGGTGGGTGAGACACCCAGAAACCAGCTGTCAGCATCACGCTTAGGCCCAACAGGACAAGGACAGGAAATCATACCACTGGATCTGGGACAGAGAAGGAAGGGCCACCGCTCTGGCCAGAGACCAGGCTCCAGAGCCTCTCTTCTCACCGTCTGACCTTCTGGTGCTCCCCACCGATTGAACACAAGGGCAAGATGGTTAGTGAGGGGTCCCAGGTGATGCCCCTGCAGGGGCCAGCACAGAGCTGGCAGAGAAGGGTAGAAAAAGGATCTGGAAAGGGTAGAAGATGATCAGCACAATGCCACTATGAAAATGAGCTCTCAGCCCTTCGGAGAGTAGTCATCACCAACTCTGTCTCTCAAGGTTGGCGTTTAAATCCTAGTTCTTAGCAGATTCCTCAGGCACATGCCAGTCCTGTGGTCTGGTTCATCCCTCTTTCAGTATCAGAAAATGATTGGAGCAGAATCAACAGTAGAACATGAGTCTGCACAGCCTGAAGGTGAGAGAACGTCACATTCCAGACCCATGAGTCCTGGACCTCTTTAGTAAGCACTATGTTAGTTCTAAAATAAGCACAGTCGCTTGGGCACCTGGTGTCCAAAAACAGCTAGTTGCCTTTTTACTGCATGCCCATGACCTGCTGGTGACATAAAGTTGCTTAGGATTCCAAAGAACCTATTTTCCATGTTTCCCCTTTTGTGTATACCTACAGCCAACCTCGCTGGGCACAAGCTGTTTTGTTTTCACATGGTTATGTTGCTCATGGGGATAATAGTCAGTCTAAATTAATAGTAGTGAGTTCCCCGTTTTGGGGGGTGTTCAAGTAGAGACTAAAGGACCACATCCAAGAGTGGTTGTAGAGATTACTCTATCCAGTAAAATCTAATGTAAATAACATCCAACATCCTTCACTGCCCTGGAATTCTATGATTAGGTATTTGTACTGTTCTGATCCTGAGTGACTTTCTTTTCCCCTCTGATCCCCACACCCCCAGTCTCCCTAATAGATGGACATTGTCCTCATCTATTAAATAACAGTAATTACGGTTCCACTTCCAGCATGACGGCATGAGGAGATAGATCTGCAAAACTGAGAACACTGTTTTTTGGGGTTTTTTGTTTTTCTTTTTTGCGGTACGCGGGCCTCTCACTGTTGTGGCCTCTTCCGTTGCGGAGCTGAGCCATGGCTCACGGGCCCAGCCGCTCCGTGGCATGTGGGATCTTCCCGGACCGGGGCACGAACCCGTGTCCCCTGCATCGGCAGGCGGACTCTCAACCACTGCGCCACCAGGGAAGCCCCGAGAAGATTGTTTTCTTAAAAGAAACATTTAGAGTCTCTGGAAATGGTCATAAGTGTATACATCAAATGAAGACATTTAGTCAAGAAAATCTGCTAAACTCGGTAAGATCAGTGAGACTCTGTGGTATTTGAACCTGCACATTTCCTCCTCCCCTCCCAGCTCAGTGACATTAGTCCTCCACTCCAGAACACAGGGCCCTCTCTCCCTGCAGCACACGGAGGGGTGCAACATCAGTGTTGCTCATCTTGCCCTCAGCTACCTGTCGCTGACACTGATTTCTGGACAAGTGCGGCTGGGAGACGGGGACTCCCCTCTTTCTCCCAGCCCTACTAATGGGACGGAGGCTCTACCCTGAGCACTGCACCAAGGAGAATACTGGGGCCCTGAACCCCTTGCCCTGGCTCCCAGGGTAGGGGTTCCAGCCAGGAGAGGGAAGTCAAAAAGACTCCAGGCTATTGACCTCCGCCTAGCACAGAGCAACTAAAGCAAAGAGGTCACTCAGAGAGGAGCACACCATTGTCTCTACCCCCAGCTGTAGAACCTTCCCTCAAAAATTTTGCCCAGGGGAAGAGGCAGGCCATAGAACAAAGAGTTCCAAATTGAGAAGCTGGTCTAAGGATGCTCTCAAAAATAGCGGAGTTAGTAGTGAAATGCAACTGGGAGGAGATCAGTAGATTCCTTGGAAGTGTAGGCATCCAGATTGGAAAGGAAGAAGGAAAATTGTCTCTATTCACAGATGACATGATTTTGTATATAGAAAAATCCTAATGGATCCACTAAAAAATGATTAGAATTAATAAATGAGTCCATCAAGGTTTTAGCATACAAGATCAATATAAAAAATCAATTGCATTTCTATATACTTGCAATAAACAATCCAAAAATGAAACTAAGAAAAAACGATTTCATTTACAATAGCATCAGAAAGAATAAAATACTAGGAATAAATTTAATAAAAGAAGTTCAAACCTTATGCTCTGAAAACTATAAAACGTTGTTGAAAGAAATTAGAGCTAAGTAAATGGAAAAACCTCTCATGTTTATTTATTAGAAGACTTAATATTGTCAAGATGACAATACTCCTCAAAATGATCTACAGGTTCAATGCAATAGCTATTAGAATCCTAGCTGACTTCTTTGTAGAAATTGGCAAGCTGATTCTAAAATTCATATGGAATTTCAAGAAGCCCCAAATAGCCAAAGCAATACTGAAATGAAAAACAAATTTGGAGGACTCAGACTTCCCAATTTCAAACTTCAAAAGCAAGAGTAATCAAGACAGTGTGGTACTGGCATAAGGATAGACACATAGATCAATGGAATAGAATTGAGAGTCCAGAAATAAACCCATGTGTCTATGGTCAACTTTTTCATCAAGAGGGTCAAAACTATTCAATAGGGGAAAGAATAGACTTCTCAACAAATGTTCCTGGGACAACCGTATACCCACATGCAAAAGAATGAAGTTAGACCCTTCCCTTACACCATATACAAAAACTAATTCAAAATGGCTCAAATACCTAAGTATAAGAGCAAAAATATAATATAAAACTCTTAGAAGAAAACATAGGAGTAAATCTTCATGACCTTGGCTTTGACAATGGATTCTTAGATACGACACCAAAAGCACAAGCAACAAAAGAAAAAAGATAGACTTCTCAAAATTAAAAACTTTTGTGCTTCAAAGGACACTGTCAAGAAAGTTAAAAGACAACTCATCAAATGAGAGAAAATATATCATATATCTGATAAGGTATTTTATCTAGACTATCTAAAGAACTCTTACAACTCAATAATAAAAAATACAAATAACCCAATTTTAAAATGAACAAAGGATCTAAAAAGACATTTCTCCAGAGAAGATATACAAATGACCAGTGAATACATGAAAAAATGTTTGACATCGTTTGTCATCAGGGATGTGCAAATCCAAATCACAATGAGATATCACTTCACACCCATTAGAATGGCAAGAATCAAAAAGTCAGATAATAACAAGCATTGGCAAAGATGTGGAGAATATGAACCTTCATACATTACTGATGGGAATGTAAAGTGCAGCCACTGTGGAAAAAAATCTGGCAGTTCCTCAAATGCTTAAACATTGAGCTACCATATGAACCAGTAATTCCACTCTTAGGTATATATACCCAAGAGAAATGAAAGCATATGTCCATACCAAAACTTGTACATGAATGTTTATAGCAGCATTATTCAAAATAACCAAAGGGTAGCAACAACCCAAATGTATAGCAACTGATGAATGGATAAACAAAATGTGTTATCTCCATACAATAGAATAGTATCAAGCCACAAAAAAGAATGGAGTATGGATACATGCTACAACATGAATGAACCCTGAAAACATGCTAAGTGAAAGAAGCCAGTCACAAAAGACCACATAGTATATGATTCCATTTATATGAAATAACAGAATCGGCAAATCTGTAGAGACAGAAAGTAGATTCGTGGTTGCTTAGGGCTGGGAGTGGGGGCAGGTGGAGAGGGAGAAGAGTGAGTGATAGCTAAAGGACAGGGGGCTTCTTTCTGACATAATGAAAATGTTCTAAAGTCGACTGTGGTGATGGCAGCACATATCTGTGAATATACTTAAAACCACTGAATCGTATACTTTAAATGGCTGAATTGTTTGGTCTATGAATTATATCTCGATAAAGCTGTTTTTTTAAATGATAGTGATAATACTCTGTCATCTTTGTATCTCAAAGTGTGGTTGGATTTATTAAATGAGAGAATTTATATAAAAGTACTTGGTAGCCTATGCAGTGCTGTGCAAATGTAGCCCATTATATTCTTGAATAGGCTTAATCAGCTTTTCACCAGCACCTGTCAGTACAAAACTCATAAGCTGCCATTCCTAAAACTACCTTCGCTCCCAATTAGATTTCCTTTTCTTTCATGGTTAAAATTCATTGACAGAGCCCAACTCTTGAAATAGTCCAACATAATGATTGCTTATGGAATGCTTCTTACCCTCACAGCCTTTTTAAGAGAGGAAGTAACGTTTCTTTCATATGTTTTCACAAAACTCAACTCAAGTGTGCGTAATTACTGCACGTACCAAGCTCCTGGTTAGTCAGACCTGGAGTCCACGTGGGCTGTGTAACAGTTTGGCTAGCTGGTGATCGTTCCTTTCCTCTCAAGTTCCCAAACCCTGAATTACATTTTGGCCACCACTGTGCTCTTTAAGCTGGGATGAGCAGCAGTCTGAATAAGCAAAAGGAGATGAGAAGAAATTTGCTCAAAGTGGCCAGTTTGAGAGTAATACTGAAGGAAGCTGGTTCTCGGCCAGCTGAGCCTATGAGGGCTGCACCAACACGGCATTTTTTTTTTTCTTTTTTTTTTTGCGGTACGCGGGCCTCTCACCGCTGTGGCCTCTCCCGTTGCGGAGCACAGGCTCCGGACGCACAGGCTCAGCGGCCATGGCTCACGGGCCCAGCCGTTCCGCGGCATGTGGGATCTTCCCGGACCGGGGCACGAACCCGCGTCCCCTGCATCGGCAGGCGGACTCTCAACCACTGCGCCACCAGGGAAGCCCCAACACAGCATTTTTATACGAGAGAAGGAGGGAGAAATCAAGTTCCCCTTTCTGGTGGCATTTGTTTTGCTTCGCCTGTCCTGTCCCATCCTGCTGTCTAAATACCCCTTTCTTTTTTTATCCAATTGTACAGCCTTGGACCCCAGCCCACCCTTTTTGGCTTGCAAGCAGCTGATGCCTTCATCATCTCTTTTTTTAAGTTTTAAAATAGTGTTTAATGAGAATAGCTTTGTTTTTTTAAGCTGTATGTGCCTGGCACGGTGCCAGGAAATGTTATGTGACTCTTTCCCTTAACCTTCACAAGTACCTGAAGAAGCAGATGACAAAACTGAAGCCCAGAGATACTCAGTCACTGGACGAAGTCACACAGCTAGTGGGTGTGGCTCTGGGATTCAAACCCCCATTCTTGTCTGGGCAGCGTGGCCCTTGCTCTTCAACACTATTCTTTGTTGATCATTGGAAACAGGTGCCCTGTTAACATTTCAAAATGATAACACATCAAGGCATTTTCAGAACTTGGAAAGTGTTCTTACCTCTGCTCTTTCATATTAATGCGGATCCGGGAGTGTGTGTTACCCTCTTTCCCAGAGGCATCCCTTGGCTGAGCCTCAGAAACAAAGGCGATGGGGGACATCCCTGTTAGCAGACGGCAGTTTTTGCAGGAAAATTGTGGGGTAATAGCGCCCTCACGTGGTCATTCGCATTTTCTCATGAGGCCTTTTGGCAGGGAGAAGGGCAAAGAATGTGGCGGTCTCCGTGATACACGTGATCCCTGGGAAGCTGAGCCTTCTTAGGACCCGGCTGTGGACTTGGCTGTGGATCTGGCCTGGGCAGGTTCCGCGGCCTGGACTCTCTCACCTTGGCTGAAACCAGAAATGGAGTCAAAGTCCCTGCAGGGGTGTTTTAGATCCTTACACACTGGAATCTGGGAGGCTCTGAGCCTTCATGGCCAGGAAACTACCCCCTCCTCCCACCCCAAACCCCAACCATTCCTTGACCCACGTCTGCGTGTCTGCCTTTAATACCGTGGAGCACCAGCTTTTTAGCTAATGGTTTGTTCCTTTGCTGAAAAATAAAATCACTAACTCTGGGGTAGGAATCAGGGTGGCAACACTTTAATTCTTATTAATTATTCACATCTTGGTGCGAAATATGTCCATCTGACACCTACCTGGTAACAGGAGCTTTAAGAGATAGGAAAGAACCTTAGGATAATGAGATCCAGGAGTAGGTGGGGACAGCAAGAAATAGACAATGGCGGAAGAATCAAAGAGGAGAGACGAGGGGAGGAAGAGGAGGGAAGGAGAAAACAGGGGAAGAGAAGGCAGGTGGGGAGGCTGGCCCAGACCCATGTGCAATCTGACTCAGCCCTCATTGCCCCAGGCTTCAAAAGCATGGGGAACCCACAAGGGCATTTTTGCTCAACGCACCAGACGTTTCAATGTCTCCTACTGGACTCCCATCATTGCTTGGTGTACAGTCTGAGATCTCCAGAGAAACAAAATTAATAGGATAGATGATGATTGATGATAGATAGATAGATAGATAGATAGATAGATAGATAGATAGACAGATACTAGATAGATAGATTTACTATAAGGAATTGGCTCATACAATCATGGAGGCTGAGAAGTCCAAGATCTGCAGTTGACGAGCTGGAGGCCCCAGGGAGCCAATGGTGTGGTTCCAGTCCATGTCCAAGGGCCTCAGATCCAGGAGAGCTGATGAGGTAATTCCGGTCTGAGTCCAAGTCTGGAGGCAGGAGAAGACCAATGTCCTAGCTCGAAGACAACAGGCAGAGGGGGGCAATTCTTTCTTCCTCAGCCTTTTATTCTATTCAGGCCCTCAACAGACTGGATGAGGCCCACCCATGTTGGGCGCTAACTCTTCCACCAATTCAGATGTGAATCTCATCCAGAAATCCCCTCACAGACACACCCAGAAATAATGTTCAACCGATTATCTGGGTGCCCTGGGGCCCAAATTGGCACCTAAAATTACCCATCTCGCTTGGCCACAGCTCTGGTTAGCACACTGCTTTTTGGTTGTTTGTGCCCAGATTCACCTTAGACAGTAGACACTGAGGGCAGAAACAGCCTTTCCCAACATCATATTCCCAGCATCCAACACAGTCAGTGCTCAGGATGTTTGAAAAGTATGAAAATAGACAAACTCACAGATTTGGGCCCAATATAAAGAAAATATAGCATTGGTCTGATTACACAGCCGTGTCCTCTACAGAAGACAGTGGCCACTGAGGTGGGGACTATGCAGGTCATCGCATTCCCAGCACTTAGTGTGGTGTTTGACACATAGTAGGAGCTCAGTAAATATGTGGCGACCCAGGAGGGAATGGATCCATCAGTGAGTGAGAGAATGGGGGCAGCGTCCACCTCCCTAGCTGCAGGGCTGGATTTGCTTTTCACTTGGAGCTGACCAAACACCACTCTTAACCTCTGGTCAGAATCTGAAACAAGCTTTTACAAACTGGTATCTTTGACATTATCTTCAGAGCTGAGAAGCCTTCACTTGTAAAATTCCAGCCTTGCCTTGTTATCACTGTATTATCACCACAGTTATCCAGAAACTCTCAGAACCTCATTGGACCCCTTCAGGGGTAAAGCCAGGAAGACTTTACAATTACTGCTGTCTGTGAAGAGCCTATGACAGCACCTTGGGTCCTTCCAGGGGAGAATGAAAATTCTGATTAAATGGAGACTGTCACAGCTGGCAGGTCTGCTGTGCTGACAGGAGATTTGCCCTAATGCTGTGAGACAGTTTCCAGAACAATTTGGAGAAGGGTGAAGAGACCCAGTCCAAGTTCATCTTAAGTGCTAGAATGCTGTTCAGGAAATGGAAGGAAGGGAAATCTACCTTTGGGGATTCTGTGCCTCGGTTTTGCTTGTGAGAAGCAGGGATGGCGGTCCCAGAGAGAGTCACAGAAGTGTGGGGAGGTCACCAACTCCCAACTCCTCAGGCGGGAGGCCCGGCTCAGGGTAAAAAGAACCCTTAGTTACTCAAGCTTCTGCCAACTCACAGAGAGTACAGGGTAGTAGTGAAATCGTGGGCTCTAGAATCAGAACTGGTTTCAGATCCTAGCTTGGGCCATTACAGTAGGAGCACCAAGAGGTAGCTTGGACGGGATTTAGCCATCCATGATTCTCTCAGACCTCAAGCTATTCCAAACGATCATCATAATCATTATAACAAACAGTTGAAATATTCTTGATCTTATGCAATATATGAATCTAACCTTATTCGAAATTTTTGGTATTTTTGTTGTTCTCAAGCTAAGTGAACATGATATACTTTTTGTGCAAACACAGCTTCAACCAGAACAGTCTCTCCCAAAGCCCAAACCAGATCACCACCTTAAGCCCCTTCTATGTGTAAACTCTGGAGCCAACACTGGCAAATCACTTGTCTTCTGTAAGCCTGTTTCCTCCTCTGTTAAAACAGTAAAAGCTAAAATAGTTATTGAGTACTTTCTGTTTTCCAGGCACTGAGCTAGATGTTTTTATGTGAATTATCTAATTTAACCCTTTCAACAACGGTATAGTCAGTTCCTATCTCTCTATGCCTCAGTTTCTGAAGCTATAAGACAGAAATAATAAAGCCTATCTCTTGGAGTTGGAGTAGAGATCAAAAGAGATGATGTGTGTAGAATGCTTGGTGCTGACAGTACTCAATAAATGGAGGTCATAATGGTTATAATGATGCTAGAGAGGCTGAAGAGGAGGAGGTGGAGGGGGAAGAGGCAGATGAAATCGTGTCTCCTAGTAGGCAGAGGCTCTAGCTTGTACCTGGACCCTCCTTCGAGTGTTCATTTCAACCACTTTCTCTCCCGAGCATAAGTCCTGAAATGTCTCCCCAACGTCGCTTATGTGTTTTATTCATGTAAGCTGAATCTACACATAGCTGAAATAAAGAGGGGGCCTGCAACATCTGTAAAGTAGGTGGATCTGGCCTTGAATGGCCCCAACCTGGGCTGTCAATGTTTTGTTTCTCTTTTTTTTTAACATCTTTATTGGAGTATAATTGCTTTACAATGGTGTGTTAGTTTCTGCTGTATAACAAAGTGAATCAGCTATATGCATATGTATATCCCCATATCCCCTCCCTCTTTCATCTCCCTCCCACCCTCCCTATCCCACCCCTCTAGGTGGTCACAAAGCACCAAGCTGATCTCCCTGTGCCATGTGGCTGCTTCCCACTAGCTATCTATTTTACA
Source organism: Physeter macrocephalus (assembly GCF_002837175.3). NCBI lineage: Eukaryota > Metazoa > Chordata > Mammalia > Artiodactyla > Physeteridae > Physeter > Physeter macrocephalus. The sequence continues at coordinate 109,356,855 of NC_041217.1, forward strand.
TTTGGTAGTGTATATATGTCCATGCCACTCTCTCACTTCGTCCCATCTTACCCTTCCCCCTC
>NC_041217.1:109357275-109359998 GCF_002837175.3 Physeter macrocephalus
TGGTACATGACTCTTTTTGAATTATGGTTTTCTCAGGGTATATGCCCAGTAGTGGGATTGCAGGGTCATATGGTAGATCTATTTTTAGTTTTTTAAGGAAACTCCATACTGTTCTCCATAGTGGCTGTATCAATTTACATTCCCACCAACAGTGCAAGAGGGTTCCCTTTTCTCCACACCCTCTCCAGCATTTATTGTTTGTAGAATTTTTGATGATGGCCATTCTGACCGGTGTGTGTTTCTCTCTTGTTGACACCTTCTCCCATCAGAAGTCCCCCACCCCACCCCACCCCAAGCAAGTTTCTAACAGGGACTTAGAGGAAAAGCAAAGAGAACCAGTCAGGAGCAGGCCAGGCCCAGGAGTCCAGAGAGAGCCACAGGGTTAGGGCACATGTGAATGAGATTTGAGGGCCAATAATACAAGGATGTGAGAACAAACTCGGCAGTAGGATAAAGGACTAAAGGAGTGTGTGATAGGGACTCATGATTGTCCAACTGTATCCATTCTCCCCTTCTTCCTTTTGGTAACAGGCCCTTGAAATTTTACCAGGCATATGGCCACTCAGCTGAAGATTACATTTCCTAGCCTCCCTTTTTTTTAAATTTATTTATTTATTTTTGGCTGCACCGTGCAGCATGTGGGATCTTAGTTCCCCCACCAGGGATCACACTCGGGCCCCCTGCATTGAAAGGGCAGAGTCTTAACCACTGGACCACCAGGGAAGTCCCCCCAGCCTCCCTTAAAGCTAATTATTGCAATGGAGTAAGTTCTGGCCAATGGGACATGAATGGAAGTGACGTGAACAGTTTACAGGCCAGATGCCTGGCTCTTCCTTTTCTACGTTCCCATGGGCTGAAACCCAGACCTGGTCCTGGTGAGGCAGCTTCAGCCATGAAGACAAAGGCAAGGCCCTGGTGTTAGTGAAGCAACAAGATAGAAGGAGCCTGGCTTCCTAGATGACCTTAGCCTGGGCCACTCACTTACCTCTGGATTTTTCCTTGAGAGTTTTATAAACTTCTATCTTAACCATTTGGTCCTCTGGCTAAAGCAGCATAGCTCGTACACGTTTGTCAATTGTCCAAAATGAGCCCAATATCCAGGAATGGGATGAGTCTAGCTAGAATCCCAGCCAGAAGGCCACCAAGTCCAAAACAATCCTGGGAAGTGGATACTGAAATCAGCTTGCTAGGCTTTTCTTTTCACATCATGGACTGGGGTACTCACACTGTCCACTGACATTTGAAGTGTGGTGGTCATCTCTCCCAGAGCCTCCTTGACCTTGACCAGGTTGGAAGTGGGGAGTGGCCAGGCTAACTTGAAAGGACGAAGACTGGAGGGTACCAGCCCTGGGGCTAGGGGTTGGGGCAGGAGTGGTAGAATGGGTAGGAGTGGAAGCAGAACACATAGGAAACTGTTAGAGAATTGGGTCAGAAAGCTTTCTATCAGAAAGCCTGTGTGTGTGCCAGTGGTGATGGTGACTGAGCGCCATGATATCAGGAAAGTACATGATGTCAGGAGAAAGTGATCATGGTCCATGCTGCCTACACATCAGGAGAGCCAACAAGAAGGAAGACAGGGACTTCCCAGGTGGTCCAGTTGTTAAGGATCCGCGCTCCCAATGCAGGGGGCCCGGGTTCAATCCCTCGTCAGGGAACTAGATACCGCATGCTGCAACTAAAAGATCCTGCATGCTGCAACTAAAAAAAGACCCCATATGCCGCAACGAAGATCTCGCACGCGGCAACGAAGATTCCAAGTGCCGCAACTCAGACCCGGTGCAGCCAAATAAATAAATTAATTAATTAATTAAAAGACAAACTGGACCATTTAAACAAAATACTGACTCCCCTCTACCTGGAGGAACTGCTGACCATTTATGGTTGATTTCACAGTTACAGAAACCAACATGTACATTAAAAGAATGTGTCAGGCTTTTTTTTTTAACTTTTTATTTTGAACTAGTTTTAGACTTGCAGAAAAGTTGCAAAAATAGCACAAAAATTCTCTTACATCCCTTAGCCCCTTCCCCTAATGTTAACATCTTACATGAAAATAAAAAGATTATCAAGAATAGAAAATTAACATTAATACAATATTATTAACTAAACTACACACCTTATTTGAATTTCACCAGTTTTCCCATGAATGTTCTTTTTCTCTTCCAGGATTCCATCTAGGGTCCTACACTGCATTTAGCTGTCAGGTCTTCTTATCTCTTGCAATCTGTAACAATGTCTTAGTCTCTCATGAACTTGACACTTTCAGTTATTTTGTAAAATTTGGGTTTGTCCAAAGTTTTCCCGTGACTGGAATCATGTAATGCACTTTTAGCAAAATACCACAGAATGGATACTGTATTCTTCTCATCATATCAAGGGGTTAGTAATGTTGATATGTCTTATTACTGGAGAGGTTTGTAATGATGCCTTGTTTATGTTGGTGTCTGCTGAGTTTCTCTATTGTAACACTCCTATCTTTCCATTTGTAATTAAGTAGTTTGGGTGCAATACTTAGACATTTTTTTTAATCCATCATTCTAAATTGATTACAACTCTTAGCCTCTTCATGTGTTTGATTTCCTAGTGTTGTATTATGGTTAGCTTGCATAGGTTACAGCACCCTGACCTCAGATTGCCTTCGGGTCATTGGTTTTAGTGGTGCTCAAAAAGTATTCAGGGCTTCCCTGGTGGCGCAGTGGTTGAGAGTCCGCCTGCCGATGCAG
>NC_041217.1:109360097-109368117 GCF_002837175.3 Physeter macrocephalus
GAGCGGCTGGGCCCGTGAGCCATGGCCGCTGAGCCTGCGCGTCCGGAGCCTGTGCTCCGCAACGGGAGAGGCCACAACGGTGAGAGGCCCGCGTACCGCAAATAAATAAATAAAAATTAAAAGTATTCAGTAGATATAGGAGAGAAGTTCCACAACAGTACGTGACCACCAAATGCAGTGTGTGAGCCTTGTTTGTGTCTTCATTCAAACAAACCAATTATAAAAGGAGATTTATGACAGTCTATAAAAATTTAACATAGACTGAATATTGAATAATAGTAAGAAATTGTTTTGTTAGATGTGATAATGGCATGATTATATTAAAAATACCTTTTTCTCATAGAAATTCATTCTGAAGTATTTACATGTAAAGTAAATATGATGGCAGGAATTCACTTAAAATACTCCAGAAAAAAAAGTGTGGCAAGATAGATGACACTAGAATGGCACATATTATCATTATTGAAGCAGGTAATGAGCACATAGAGTTCCATCATACTTTTCTAATTTTGTATATTTTTTATTCCACAAATTAAAAGTTATTTAGTTATCTCAGTTAACCTGCCTCATAAAATACCTCATTCCCATATTTCTGTAATTTTGTCTGCATTCTGTGAAAACTGGTCACTTCCCATACCGTGACGTCAAGAGCAAATTTATCCCATGCTCAGTATCTGGGTGGTCACTGCCTTTAGTCTCTCAATCTGGGTGGTGCTCCCCTCTCAGAGACTTTTTCTCAGGAAGACTTTTTCTTTTTTTCCCTCTTGGGCAGCTTTCTTCTCAGGCAGGCTCTTCACTGAATTGCTGCCAACTCAGTCCATCGCTGGCAAGTATTCACGTGATTTTGTTCCTGGAATATCAAAGTATAATATCATACTCTGTGTGTTTACACCTTTCTCTCTACCTATTTCATCCTTGTCTTCAGCAGGAATTCTCCTTTCCTTTTGCTAACTTCTTTCATTAGTCTGAATGTCCAGCTCCTCTTGGAGGTTTCAGATGCCATCTGATGCCAGTGTTGGATTGGATAGGGCAGTTAGCCTCTCCGAGTTTCAGAGTTTTCATTTATAAGATGGGGATAGCAGACACCTACCACATAGGCCATGAAGAGGATTGCAGAGGATGATATACATGTTCCTGCTCTGTGCGTTTGTGGGACGTTAGAGGTGCTCAGTAAATGGAACTTTTCCACCCTGGTCGGGCCTGCCCCAGAGAGACCCATGTGGATGTACATGGAAAAAAATCTAGCTGTGGTGTGCAGGCCCAGCTAATGTGAGAAGCCCTGGTTCTGGCCAGCAAGTCTTCAGGGCCCTGTACGTGAGAGCCAGGCAATGTATCTTGCTGAGAGGCAGAATTGTTACCTCACTCAGTAGTGTAAGTTATATTTGGAACCTGGTGTGGTTAGAGATCTTAAACACATGAATCTCATACTTCTCTGATGTTTCTAAGCTGGCAGATATCTCTGAGGCCATTATATATGACTGTGCAGTGCACAGCTCAGTACAGCTGCACGTGGTGGTCCTCAGCATCTCCCCCCTGCCATCCAGTCAAACTCAATTCCTGCCTCCCTCTCTCTGGTCTCCTCTATTCCTTCCCATTCCTCCTTTCATCCTCTCGTGAAAGAGGAGATCATAGTATTATGAGGTTTTTAAGTAGCTCAAAGTAGATGTGTCTAAAAATGCTTCACTAACTGCGAAGTGCTATATAGAACCTATGTTTTACTGTTTTATTTTTCAGTACAGGAACTACCATATATGCATCACACACCATTAACCAGTTAAAGTGCTGGTTTTATTTATATGGAGTGGTTTGGGTTATTTTGTTTGTTGGTTGGTTGGTTGGTTGGTTTTGGGTTTGAGGTTTTTTTGCTTTTTTGGTTATTGCTCTGATTTCTGTTTGTTTTGATTTCAGATCCATAAGGGAATTAGTGGTATTTTTAAAACCTAGCAGTCCTCCTAGCACGGCTGAGATAGAAACATGACTTTCCTGAGAGAGAATTCTCACCCTGAAGCATGTTATCTAGACTTGCTCACATGAGAAGTGGCTCAATTACAAATTTGCACCTGGCACTCAGGGTGTCTGTCCTTGTGACTTTTGATTTGGGGATCGCCTTAGAAACCACAGTGTGTTTCCTTTGTCCTAACGTGTGAGACTTGTCTCTCCAAATTGGCGGGTGCATGGGCCTCTGACTGAATCTCAAATTCAACAACTACGGGGCTTCCCTGGAGGCGCAGTGGTTAGGAATCGCCTGCCAATGCAGGGGACACGGGTTCGAGCCCTGGTCCGGGAAGATCCCACATGCCACAGAGCAGCTAAGCCCGTGCTCCACAACAAGAGGAGCCACCACAATGAGAAAGCCTGCGCACCGCAACGGAGAGTAGCTCCCCCTCCCACAACTAGAGAAAGCCCGCGCGCAGCAACAAAGACCCAACACAGCCAAAAATAAATAAATAAATAAATGAATAAATAATTTCAACAACTGCAGAGGACTCTTTGAGGTGCCCCCCAGGACTCTATCAGAATCTCAGTAATGATGTCTTGCTTCCCAGCCTGAGTTCTGAACCTATTAAGAAATAAGACAAAAGACCAAGTAATTAGAGACCAAAATATCACATTTATTATTGACAAAGGTGAGGTTGGAAGAGCTCATGTGTATCTATGGGCAAACAGAAGCAGGCTTAGGGATCACCATTCCAAGGCAGTGCTGGGCCAGAGCAAGCCTCCGGATGCAGAGGCGGAGCCTGCCCTGGGGATGCTGAAGGGGACGCACTCCCAGCCGATGAGCCTGCTCCCAAGAGGGAAAAGGCACCGAGCCAAATTCCCAGTTTTCCCTCCCAAATTCACCAAGTAGAAGGAACTTGGCCATAGACCAGTCCTGGTCAAGGACTATTCTTTTCCCGCAAAGTCTTCTTGGGGCAAATGTTTATAAAATGACAATTTCCTTCTAGAGGGACATCTGGTTACCCTATGATCTATTCTGTTCTCACATAGTGATTAAAATGCCTCTATTCCATCCTCCTTCTGGTGTTTACCGCAAACCCAAGTTGCAGTCTGGCATTCACACCTCCCACCACTGAAGTCACTTCTTCCGTTTACCTAACATTCAACACCTACTCACACCAGCTGTCGTCTGAAGGCATGCAGGACACAGTGGCTGGAGTTCGCATTTCCTCTTAAACTGCTTAAATGATGCAACCTGTTCCTCTTTTGTCCTCACATAGACACATTCTGTTTGTGGTTTCCATATTTTTGGGCTTCAGTGTCGTTAAGTGTCACATGGACCCACAACAACAATAAATGGAAAACCTGATCATCGTGTGTGTGTGTTTCTTAAGTCGTTCCATTTAAATGAGTCATACCATTAAGTAAAGACACCATTTCCTTTAAACCTTTCATCAGTTATGTAAGTACCAGAGAGTTCACTCTGACCCTGTGTTATGTTAAGGTTTTTCCCTTGTTCTGTAAAATTTTTGTTCTTGGATTACGCATTTTCAGGGACAGCTAATTCCTCTTTGCCTTCAGTTCTCCAAGCATTGTGTGTGTGTGTGTGTGTGTGTGTGTGTGTGTGTGTATTAATGTCAGCATCCTAGTCCTACAAATAAAAGTCACCTTTCCTGTTTTTCCAGCAACTTGGATCAATTCCAACTTTCTCCTGGGTTTCCCTGCTAGTGTTTGTTACACATACTTTGCTGGACTGTTCCAATAAGCTTCCCACTCTGCTTTGAAGGCATCCAAGGTAAAGGGCATTGCATTGGAAAGAACTGAACTTTCTGAACTTTCAGAAGCTCAGCCTTCTCCTTGGAGGACCGAGCTGCTGGGCAGATGTTTAAGAGGACCTGTTGGTAGTTGCAGCCTCCTCTGTGCTCCCACCATCTTCCCAATAACACTTTTTATTTCCTTCTGCTATGTACACACCACTTGTATTTTAATGACTTGCTTCTCTCTCCTTCTGCTTACCTGCTCTGTGAATTTCTCCAGGGCAAAAATTCTGTCCTATTCTTTTGATCTGTTCCAGCTAACTCCTAACTCCTAGTGGGAGCTCAGCTCATTTGAGGGAAGGGAAAGGAAAGGAAAGAAATGAGGGCGGTCAGGAGAGGATGGAGGGGTCCCTGTCCCCTTGAATATGCTGTACCCCTGTCTAGAAAGCTGTCCCCCACATTTCCCATGGCCAGCTCCTTCCCTATCTGTCATTCCCATCCACATCACCCCCTCAGACTGCCCTGCCCTGACACCCTTCTTACAGAAGCCACCACTCGGCCACATATGTATACATACACACAGTCACGCTGTATCTTCCTTCCCTGTTTTATCTATTTCATGGCTCTCCACTCTCTGAAATTATTTTAGCTGCCTGTTTATTTATTGTCTGTCTCCCTGCGTTATAACGTAACCTCCAGGAGGTACTACAGCTTTAGTGTCTTAAATAAGCGCCTGGCGCATGGTAAGTGCCTAACAAGTTCCCATGGAATGGATAAACAGAGGAGAGGCAGGAAGGAGGGGAGTGTCTCCCCTCTCCCTTTTGCCCTGTTTAATAAACTTTAAAATGTGAAGTGATGGGAACCTCCACAGAGAAAAAGGAGCTATTCTTCTGCCCTTTGCTGACCTGCCCCTTGGTGCTTCAATGCAGACTGCAGGATCCAGAGGCATCGAGAGGGAAAAACAGGTGAGGGAAGTGAGGAATGTCTCAAGCCGTTTGTCCTCCAAGATGCAAAGAAAGACCGCTGTGAGGACTGTGGCTCCTGAGATGCGGAGCTTCTGATGGGGTAATGGGGATGCGGTTTGCTCAGAGGCCCACAGGAGTTTGAGCAGAGATGGGTGCTGTTTTCTCGATGCATCAGGGTACCCATGAGTAGGCGGCATAACGAGGCCTGGAGCCAGACCTGGGAGGGCGGAGCCAGACCTGGAAGGGCAGGGCCAGGGGCTGCAATTCCGCCTGCTCAGCCGTCTGAATTGTCCTCCTTTCTTCTTCAGCCTGTGCATCTGCTTCCTTCTCCTCTCTCACTGCAGCCCTGTGCACAGCAGCCAAATACCGCTGCTCAAGAGGCTCAGAGGCCCATTTCCGAATTTCACGGGGAAGAGTCTGATGGGTCCAGCTTGAGTCAAGTGTGCACAGCCCTTCCCGTGAGCTGTGGGTGAGGAGGTCACGTTGCATGGGCGTGGCAGCCGGTTCAGGGTGCAGAGGAGGGGAAATGCGTCTGGGGATCATCCGAAGAGACATTTACCTTAGGCAACAGATGGTGTGCTCCAGGCTCCAACAACATCTGAGAAGCAGTTTATTGTCATTTCCTTTCAATTGTCCAGATACTTTCCATCTGTCTTCTCCGTCATTAACTCACAGTCACCTAGCACTGGAAGCATAAAATATAAGAGGCTGCTCTCGGAAATATTTGCTGGGTCACTAGGGCATTAAACACTTGTTTCCAGTGTTAGTAGATCTAAAGCAGCAGTCATGAGTCAATGACAGAGACATTTTTACTGCCCTAAATTGGCCTAAGGATGCCTAATGCTACACAAGTCCTGGGGGGCAGCTTTCCACTTTCCTCTTCTTCGATCTTGGGGCCTGAGAAAACAATTCCTGGAATGTACCCACTGAATCCAACTGCCTCAACCAAGCTAGACAGTGTATCCTGAATGTATCCAAGACACACGTTTCCGTGGGTGATTATGAAGCCAGCGCACACAGCCTTCTGTGTTTCTCGCTGACTATTTCTGACTCATCCAGAGAGCTTCCTGGCTATTTAGCCCAGGCGTACGTGATACAAGGTGACACCAGGTGAGCTCATACCTTGGGGTTTTTTTTTAGCTATTCTTCAATTGATTTACCTTTGAGCAAACTCCTCCTCTGTTGTGGGAAGCCTATTCAATACCCTGGGGGTGGGGAATTTAATAACAAGGTGGCTTCAAGGAGAAAAGCTTCTCTGCACATTCATGTAAGGAGTTGTCATAACTGTGGATGGAGACATATTTCCTAATGATGCAGCTGTGTGTCTGCAACTGGCCTGGCTTTTTGAGAGGTTTCGGGCCAATTCTGTCTGGTCCCATGGTACTATTTGCCCAGGTACTACTCCAGGAAGACCTCTAGGTGACCAAGACTTTAATCCTGAGGCTTTTATGTGTCCTGGGCTGTTGGAAAAGAGCTTCACACAAGGTATGGGTGGGGCAGAGAGCTGAACAAAATCCTGGGGCACAGGTGCTGGGCTTTGGACCAAGCTAATCACCACTGTGACTGCAGCCCATGAGCAATCTTTGCCACAGGTGAACAGGACATCTAATCTAGGTCCTCAGGACAGGTTAGGTCTCCAGGGATGTGAGCTGATGGACCGTGTACCACGTTCCAGTGGAGCACAGCTACCTCTCTTTCTGACCTTGAGGTCCTTCTTCTCTGCCCTTCCCCCAGTCTGTGGAACCTTTAGTCTGGGGGATAGAGCTCGCTTTGTAATTATGCAGTTATGCATCTGGCTCTTTCTTACACCTGCACCAGTGACTTTTGAACTTAAATGCTATAAATTGGCCTCCTTTATTCTCTGGTTTAAGAATGACAACCTTCCCCTAAAGCAGTGGATGACATATCTAGTTTTCCGGGCTAGGAGGAAGACTGTCAGGGTGCAAGTGAAGAAAATCAGAGAGCCCAGCATTGGAAGGGTTGTGAGGATTGGGGGGAGGGGCACATGTGAGAACACAGAAGTAATTCTTTTTTTTTTTTTTTTAATTTATTCAGAAGTAATTCTTTAAAATATTATCCCACTCCATATGAATTAGGAATTGTGTCCAGAATATGAGGCTTCTTATTGTTGAGTTGTGTGTTCTTGGTCTCATGTTTCTTGAAGGCCGCAGGACAGACTTGTGGACCTTATAATGGAGGACAAAGAAGGAAAAGTAGCTTTGGGCCAGCACAATTTGGGCTGAACTATGGATGTCCTGCTGCAAAGTTGACTCAGGAACCCAGATCTTGGGAAATGTCTTGATATTAGGCTTTGCATTCTTTTGTCTTCGAAAGACCATAATGCCAGACCCCACCTCCTGTAACAATGGCTCCCCTGTCAATCATTTCTTGGGTGAGCTGACCTAGAGCCGAGTGAAGGGGAAAAAATAAGCAAATACCTTCTGCTTTTCCCTGGGGTGAGTCAGGCCTAGACTCTGAGGATGAATGTGAATGGAACCCTCCTGTTTGGGGAGAGGGAGTTTGTTGGTTAGGATGGCCTTTGCTTTGGGAGGTAGGAAGGAGAGAGTGTACCGGGCACTGTTGGTGCCCCTCCCAATGCCTTGGCACCCATTGCTTCTTACTGACTCCCTCCCTGGGGCTCTCTCCAGCTCAGAAGCACACTCTGCTCTGCATGGGGCAGCCAGAAGTACTAGGGAGTTGACACGCCCGGGGGAGTATTCAACCAGTGATGATTTGGAGCAAATGGATAAATACACCCAGTTTCTTCAATTTTCAGGTAGCACAATTCTGAGGCATGACCTACACCAGCACTGTTCAATAGAAATATAATTTGAATCACAGATGGAATTTAACATTTCCTAGTAGCCACCTTTTTTTAAAGTAAAATGAAACAGGTGAAGTTAATTTTAATAATATATTTTGTTAAACCCCATTTTTCTAAAATATTATCATGTTATTGTGTAATCAATACAAAAATCATCAATGAGATGTTTTACATTTTTTTTGTACTAAGTGTGAGGAAACTCAATGGTATTTTGCATTTAGAGTCAATCTCAATCCCAATTAGCCACATTTCAGATGCTCAGCGGCCATGTGTCCTTAGTGATTACCATATTGGCCAGGAAGCTCTATACTGTCTCTCAAAGGTTCCCAGTGGGACTGAGCCCCAGTTGCCCACAGTGGTAATCTTCTTATTGATACACCCAATCTAGACTTCCTTCCCTACCCTGAATGACTTCTCCACTTTTTTTTTTTTTTTTTTGGGGGGGTGGCCTCTCACTGTTGTGGCCTCTCCCGTTGCGGAGCACAGGCTCCGGACGCGCAGGCTCAGCGGTCATGGCTCACGGGCCCAGCCGCTCC
>NC_041217.1:109370199-109474875 GCF_002837175.3 Physeter macrocephalus
GTAGGCTGGCCTCTCACTGTTGTGGCCTCTCCCGTTGCGGAGCACAGGCTCCGGACGCGCAGGCTCAGCGGTCATGGCTCACGGGCCCAGCCGCTCCGCGGCATGTGGGATCTTCCCGGACCGGGGCATGAACCCGTGTCCCCTGCACCGGCAGGTGGACTCTCAACCACTGCGCCACCAGGGAAGCCCAACTTCTCCACTTTTACCAATGCTTCTTACCAATCATCTGCCAGTGAACTACTCACACTCAGATGTGTGCCTCTGAGTCAGCTTCTGGGGAACATAACCTAAGACATAGTGGCACGTCTCATATTCGTTGTTACATTATTCTCAATTTTGAACTTTCCTCCTGTTATTTTTACATGGAGTGAATCCATGCTAAAAGTTCCAGCAAGGTGTGTTTTGTTCTGCGACAACCTCGGGGAAGGGTCTGTCTATTTCCTAGCCTGAATAGCAAAGGACGGAACAGTGTCCCTTCCCCAGAGGCTAAAGTGGTGATAGTAGTAACAGTACCCACGGAGACACCTGTGCCCAGCAGAGGGGCAATTTCCTGAGGGCCACCAGCAGCAATGTGGCTGAGTGATAGGGAGGCTCGGGCAGAAGAACACAAGGGACCTACTTGCTTTCCCACAAGATGGCTCTGGGGACCCTTGGACAGGCCAGAGGACAGTTTCTAGCCACCAAACCACTGGTGGGGGGATAGCTACCATAATTTTATAATTTTATATTTAAAAGGAAATTTTAGGGCTTCCCTGGTGACACAGTGGTTAAGAATCCGCCTGCCAATGCAGGGGACACGGGTTCGAGCCCTGGTCCGGGAAGATCCCACATGCCGCAGAGCAACTAAGCCCGTGCGCCACAACTACTGAGGCTGCGCCCTAGAGCCCGCGAGCCACAACTACTGAGCCCGAGTGCCGCAACCACTGAAGCCCGCGGGCCTAGAGCCTGCGCTCCGCAACAAGAGAAGCCACCGCAATGAGAAGCCCGCGCACCGCAACGAAGAGTAGCCCCCGCTCGCTGCAACGAGAGAAAGCCTGCGTGCAGCAGCAGAGACCCAACGCAGCCAAAAATAAATAAATTTTTTAAGATAAATAAATAAAAAAGAACAACAGAAGAGCAACCTCATAATGTCCTATGAAAATGGGTGTAGCGAATTGGCTTCGTTCAAATCCCTTTGCTTTGATACGTTCTGAATCCCCTTCTTTATCAGCAAAGCAGGAATGGTTGTGGCAAAACAGTTCGTTGCTGCACACAGACAGACCAACACTTTGGAGAGAACCTGTGGAAATATACATGAAAAGACAGAGAATATTCCTTTCACTGGGCTCTCTGCTCCTGAGAACTTCTGCAAAAGAAATGATAATTCAACAGAAAAAAGGTCTGGGGAATATGTAGATGAAAAATTCCCGGACAAATTTGTTATAATAATGAAAAATTGGGAATAACTTAAGGCCACCATGGGGAAGTGCTCGCCACTGCTCCCAGCCTGGTCACATCACCCTCATCTTTGCCAGGATCACTCTGGTAGCTTCCAGCTGATCTCTCTGCTTCCACCCTTACATCTACAATCTATTCTCTACTCAGCAGCCACAGTGATTCTTTGAAAAGGAAATGAAATCACTTCCCTACTTCTCTTCAAAATGTTCTCACCACCCTACTGCTACCAACCCAGCTCTGAGCCAACACCTCCCGGGGCCTGGATGATGGTGAGAGCTCCCTAAGTGGTCTCCCCTCTTCCATCTTCCTGCCCCTCAAGGCAACAGTGAAAGTGCTCCTTTTTCAAATCATAAACCAGATCATATCACTCCCCTGTTCAGAACCCTCCAGTGGCTTCCCCTCTGACTCAGAGTATGCCCATATGACTCAGAGCAAAGCCAAAGTAAACTTTTACAGTGGCACACAAGGACCTCATCCCCTTCCCAGTCACACTGGATCCTTTTCATTGGCTGTTCCCTCTAATATTCTTTCTCCACATGTCCATATGGCTCATTCCCTCAATTCCTTCAAGTAGTAACTCAAATCTCCCTTTCTCAATGAGGTCTTCAATTAACCACCCTATTTAAAATTTTACTACTCCAAACACCCTCGTTCTATTGCCCTGTTTTACATTTTCTCTTAGTATTTATTATTTTCTAACATAATAAATAATTTACATAACATTTTTCAAATGTCTGTCTGCCCTGCCCCAAACACACATATACTAGAATTTAAACTCCAGGAGGAAAGGAATTTTTATCTGTTTTGTTCACAATTGTTTCCCCAGCACCTAGAACGGTCTCTGGCACATAGTTGACATTCAATAAATATTTGTGAAATGAAAGAACAAATAGTTAAGTAAATTGGGTTATACCAAGAGGATGGAAGGTTAAGCAATCAGAAAAAATACTGTGTATCAATATGGAAAAAGACATGTGAGGTAATGTTAATGTTAAAAGTAGAACCCCCGTGTTGCAATCAAAAACACGTTGGTGTGGCTTTGGCAACGTTGTTCTTTTCTGGTTCTTTTGCTTTCTCTTCCCTTAAATGTTGGGGCTCCCAAGTTCGTTTTTGGTCCTCTCGTCATTTTTATCTACACTCTAGCTTCAAATACCATCTACTTTATTTCTAGTTTATTTAGCATGTTGTCCAAACAACCATCTTGAGCCCAGGGCTCTGTTTTGAGCTTTTCACCCACATTACTTTGTATACACCTCTGTTAGTAGCTAGAATACCATTCTGAGAATAGTGGTCTGTTCATCAGTCTCCCCCGATAAAATGGGAGAACTGTTACAGAATAAGATGCCTAGAACATATTAGTAAGGACTCAATAAATGTTTAAGTAATGTAAGGTGTGTACTGTGTGCCCAGTACCTCTAAGAACCTTACGTATATCATGTCATTTAATTCTCACAGCAGCCCTGTGAGAGGCATGAGGTAGACATAGCTTCATTACACGGACGAATAAATAAGGAAATGTGTTTATAATAAACAGTGACCAAAAAAAATACAGACGTTAAATTAGGTGTTAAAGTAGTGGGATCGCAGACGGTTTTTCTCTTTCAGAAATTTCGTTAATATTGTTGATAGGCTGTATATGCGTCTTGTGTGTGTAAGCGCGTGTGTCCGTGTGAGACCAAATAATTTTAAAACTTGAGTGGGCAAACACAGCAACAGGAAATCGTTGGGTAGGGTCTGGGAAAAGAGGAGGAACCCAAAAGCACAGACAAGCAGAGACTTGACTCCGCCTCTGAGCTGTCTGCGCAGGCGGCGACGGCCCGCAGGCAGAGCAGCGAAGCTCCCCACCCAGGGAAACGATTCCTTTCGGTGAGGCCAACCCGCGGCCACATGCAAACTACCCGGAGGCTGTGGGCGGAGCCACTCCTGAAAGGCTCCGGCCGGGGGGCGGGGAGAAGGTTGGCCCATGGGCTGGCCCCGATTGGCTCCCACAGAGAAGGGGCGGGCTCTCCCGAAGGCCCGGCCTCACCGAGGGGCGGTGCCTGGGCCTGGGCCTCTTGGAGAGGGAAGGAGCGGGAGCCCGAGCTCCGCGTCGGGAAGCTTAGGTTGGCTGAGCCCTCGGCTCCCAAAGGCAGAGCCGGAAGCGCTACAGTTTGACCCACGAGTCCATCTGTTTTCGAAGGCGTAGCCCTCTTCCTCCCGACCTCCTCCGCCTCCCCTTCTGCCCCTTCATCCGGAGGCCGAAGCCCCCAGCCTGGGCGGGGCGGCGCAGCCCGAGCTCCCGGACCCGGAAGAAGCGCCATCTCCCGCCTTCACCATGGAGCCCACTGCGCCGTCCCTCACCGAGGAGGACCTGACTGAAGTGAAGAAGGACGTGAGTAGCACAACCTTGCCCGGGCACCGCCGAGGGCCGGGGGCGGGCGGGCGGGGCGGGGGGGGGGGCGTTCCTGCAGCGAGGAAACCCCGCGTCCTATTCCGAGTCGGAATCGGAGGAGGAGCCCGCGGTCAGAGAAGCGAAACGTCCGGGCACAGCAGGACCGCGGCGAGCCCTGCATCCGAGGGACCTTGGTGGAAGTGATCTGATCCACGCTGACCTGTTAATCCACGTTTTAAATCAATAAAAGCAGGGCTTGGGTTTCTGAAATCTTGTTCAGTGGAACGTTTCTTTACAGTCAGCTTCTTGCCCACTGGTCACCCATCCCCTGGTGATTTCACCCCAGCTGCGCTTTGGAGCTGCGTTGTTAAGGATCGACGACGCAAGTTCATCCTTGAGTCAGACTGCCTTGGCTGCTGGCTCAACCTGGAGCAAAAGCTGGAGCAGATAAAGCCTCCCAAGCAGTGGATCAAATACGTGAAACTTGCAAAGGGGGTTGGGGGAAGCTGGACTGTTGAAAGCACAACCCGGAATTCCCCTAGTAAGCAAACGCCCACGTATTTAAATTGAAGGGGCGCGGAGGGGAGCGGGGGATGAATACATGAAGCGGAGATTTAATTTACAGGTAAACGTTGGAGATATTCAGCAGCTAAATTATGCTCTTCTGCTTGGATGCTGAAGTGCAAATCTTAGTATTTATTCGTAAAGAATGACTTTGTTGAGGTCTGACTTGTTTCTCTTTTCCTTTGCTTTTAGTTAACTTGTTTTGCCATGTGAGACTTATATGAGTACCATTAAAATACTTTATATTAATTCAAATTCAAAACAACATGAACATGAATTGTGTTCTGGCTTAACACTGCAGTACTTATACAGAATCATCTTTGTGAATTGGACAGGACAGCAGCTTTTTAAATGTTTGTGTGCTTCCTTTTCCCCTCACCTGTAAGGTTTATTACACTGTACTCATAATTACAGTTGGTATGACTCATTAGCAAAAGGAGACTGGTTATGACTGGGACTTGTGCCTTAGTTTCCTCCTTCAACAGATAATTGTGGAGCACTTATTATATGGAAAGTACTGTTCTTGGGCCTGGAAAGATACAAAAATGACAGGCCCCTGCTTTACATTCTAGTTGAGTTAAGACTGGGACATTGATAACTAATAAAGAATAAATGAGTATTGTGTTTTTCAAGATTTGTGCCAGTAAAAACATGAACTTCAAGAGCTAGGCCTGCTGTATTCCAGATACTGTGTCACACAATTTACAATGTTCGCATTTAATCTGTACAACAACCTCTAAGGCAGATAATTGTCTTTCCCATTTTACAGTTGATAAAACAGGTAGTGAGAGGTTACAAGTGGAAGGATATAAAGGCTGTACATAAACACAGATGTGAAGGGTGGCTTCTAGGCTTTTATTTTTTTCCATTAGTTCATTGATATTATCCATCTCCATGATTTCAATTTACAGCTATATAAGAAATCCATAACCTTGGGGAATCATGGACACGTTTCAGGACATCTATGAAGAAAAATATGTGCACATTTTCTTCTTAGAAATTTTTTTCATGATGTTTTCAAAATGGTTTATGACCTTAGGAGTTTTAAAATTATCATCCACATATTTGGACTTCCTTCTTTCTCAACTCTAAGTGCTTATTTCCAAATATCTACTGGAAATCCACTTTTATATCCTTCAGATTCCTCACTTTGTCTAAAATTGAACTTTTTATCATCCTTCCCCCAAAGCCACTTGCTGTTTCTGCTGTATTCTCTGTCGTGATGAATCCATGGGGATTGGCTGCTGATACCAAAATTCATGGATGCTCAAGTCCCTTTTATAAAATGGCGTAGTATTTGCATGTAACCTACACACATCTGCCCATATACTTTGAATCATCTCTAGATTACTTATAATACCTAGTACAATGTAAATACTGTGTAAATAGTTGTAAATACAATGTAAATGCTATATAAATAGTTGACCCACACAGCAAATTCAAGTTTTGCTTTTTGGAACTTTATGGAATTTTTTTTTTCCAAATATTTTCCATCCACTGTTGGTTGAATCCGAGGGTGCGGAACCTGCAGATACAGAGGACTGACTGTACCACCACTTATCCACATGGAAACTCCCACTTCTTTTTTTTTTTTTTTCAGGCTCCCACTTCACTATACTCCTTCTCCCTGTGTGCTCCATCTAGTTGTTTACCTCTTTTTTGTTGAATTTAGTTCAGTTTCATAAATGTGGACTACACACTGTGAGACTGATACTGCCATTGATTCTAACAGAAATTTAAAACTAAGACACAATCTTAGTTTGAGAAGAGCTCAACTTCTTGGGGGGGTGGGGGGGACATATAAAGTGACAATTGCGAATCACAAAATAAGTGCAATGAATTTTACATTCATCCAAAACATTATCTACTTAGCACTCTGCTAAATGCAGTATATACAGAGTTGGACAGAATGTACCTGGTTCTTGCCTGCTTTTAACATGTGGGTTCTTAAGGTTGAAAACAAATAAATGTATAATTCCAAATTATGGTAAGTACTATGAAGGAGACAAACACGTGTTGAGCCAATAACAAGATAAGAGGGGAAATCTTGAGATAGGATGGTCAGGGAAGGTTACATTTTTTAAACTGGTTCCTGAAGGCTGTGACAGAACTGGGGAAGAGCATTCTAGGCAGAATAGAATTTTCAAAGGATCTAAGGCAGGCAAGATCTTGGGGAAATTGGAAAAAGGCAGAGAGTGCCTAGAGGTGAAGTTAGGATGGTGGGCTAGTGCCAGATTATGAAGGGTCTTACAGATGGTAGTAGAGTGGGATTTTTTTTCCAAGTGTAGTAGAGACCTATTGAAGAATTTTTTTAAAATCCCTCTACCCACTGTATGGATTGGGGCAAGCAAAAGGGAGAAGAGGGAAACTAATGAGGAGATCCTTGGAATTTACATAGTTGAGAGATGATGGTCATTCGGATCAGGGTACAGGCAGTGGAGATGGATGGAACAGGAGAATTCCAGATGCATTTTTTAAACAGTAATGATAGGACTTGGTGATGGTTTGAATGTGGGAGTTGAGGAAGAGAGTGGAATCAGATTAGTAAGTGGAAATGTCAAATCAGCAATTAGACCTCTAAGTTTGAAGATCAAAAGAGAGATCTGAGCTAGAAATAAAAGTGTGGGATTAAGTGAGTTTACCTGGGGAACTTGAGAGCTATAAGGGAAAGGGAGACCATAGAAAAGTTTAAAAAAGTAAGAAGTTATGGCCGCAGAGATGGGAAGAAAGCCAGGAGAGTGTGGTATTCAAATAAGACAAGGAAAGAGTATTTCAGGAAGGGAGTGGTCAGTTGTGTTCACACTGCTGAGAAGTGAGATGAAGACTGAAAAGTATCAGATTTAGTGATAAGGAGACCCTTGGTGACTTTGAGAAGAGTAGTGGGACAGAGTGAAAATGTCTGGGAGTGAGTTGGGAGATATAAGTGGAGTCCTGTTGTATAGAAAAGTGAAGTGTATGCACTGGGTGCTGTAAAGGCAGGAGAGGAGTACTCATTTGGGGGAGTTTAAGTAAAGTTACCTGAAGGAGATGACCACTGTCCTGAATTTTAAAGGATGAATAGGGATATGGGAAAAGAAAACAAGGCAAAGGTAACGACTTACAGAAATGTAGTGGAAAACAGCAATTTTAGGAAGAACATAAAGTTCCAGAACATAGAGTAAGCTGGAGAGGTAGGCAGGATCCATACTATGAAGCACCTGCCTGCCATCATCAAGTAGCTGTTATTTATTGAATACCTACTGTGTCAAGCCTTCATATGCACTGTCCCATTTAGTCCTCCTACAGGTCCTGCTAGGTATTTATTATTTTTTTACCAATAAGGGACCTGAGGCTTAGAGAGGTTAAGTAACTTGCCCCAGCTCTCACAGGAGTATGTGGCAGATTCAAGATTTGAACTGAGGTTGGTCTGAGTCCACAGCCATGCTCTTCACTTCTCTGCTATTCTGCTATGGTTGAGAAACTTTATCCTTTAAGTCGAGGTGGAACACAGTGTTTTAAATTTTTTAAAAATTAACTAACAACATTTCAATATTGGTAGAATTCATGTAACACTCCAGATTTCCATTTTTTCTTGAAAAATTAGAAAGTCTGATAGATGTGTGAAGGAAGAATTTGAGCGGGGTGGGGAGAGAAGGAAGAAGTACAGCTAGGTGTCTTGTTAATAGTCGATGCAAGATATATCGGGACCCGAACTAATAGGGATGGAGTGAAGGGGCAGCTTAGATAAATATCGGGGTAAATTGGCAGGACTTGGTAGTTGGGTGATCTGATCGAATGTGCCAAGTGAGTGAAAGAGAGGAAAAGTCAAGGATGAGTTGTAGGTTTATAGCATGGTTGGATGGATGGTGGTACTCGCAAGTGAGTTGAGAATGTCAGAGGAAAATGATAGGGGAAGATAACAAATTTGGTTTTGGACATGTTGATTTTTAAGTACCATTGGGATCTCTAGGTGGAGAAAGTCTTGATCACATAGGAAAATTTAGAAATCATCAACGTATGGTAGAAATGACAACAAATGAGATTTTCCAAGGAGTTCATCTTTTAAATCTATTTTTCTCTCTCCTCATCCCCACAGCTTAAATTCATGCACTCAGCTTATCATATCTAAGATATTGTAGCAGTCTTCTAATTGCTCTCCTTTGACCCCAATTTTTGCTTTCCCCCAACCCTCTGTAAAAGTTTTCTTATTGTCTCTTATTTATAAACCTTTGATGAGGTTTTGACTATAGGGAAATGTAATTTCCCTCATTGCCTACCTTTCATGCCTCTAGCTCAGGTGTAGTCTCTGTAAATTTCCCAGGTCCTGGAGGCAGAGTTGGTTGCTTCCCCAGTACTTGACCTATATCTTTTTTTCCAGGTCATATTCTATTGTCTCATAATTTTTAGCTTGAGTTGATAATGTATTCTTCAACTAGACCATGTGCCCTTTGCATGCAGGTTTCAAGTCTTGCTCATCTTTGCATATCCACTGCTCAGCACTTGGCATATTTGGCATTTAGATATGTGAAATGTTTCTCGTGGGAATTCAGTGGACTGAGAACTGTAGGAACCCTTCACCTAACCTACTTTTCTGCCACCATATACTCTCATATACTTTGAAGATTTTCCATTGTCTTTAGTTCATCATTGTCAGTGTGAATCAAGTTAGTCATCATTGTCATCATCACTAACATTTACTCATCACTTACTATGTACCAGGCACTTTCTCAAGTGCTTTACGTGTGTTAATTTATTTCTCATAACACTCAGATGAGGAAACTGAGGCACAGAGGAGTTAAGTTACCCAAGATCGCATATTTAGTAAATGGAGAAGCTATAATACAGCCACTCACATCAAATTGTTAATACCATTTACGGACGCGCAGGCTCAGCGGCCATGGCTTACGGGCCCAGCCGCTGCGCGGCATGTGGGATCTTCCCGGACCGGGGCACGAACCCGTGTCCCCTGCATCGGCAGGCGGATTCTCAACCACTGCGCCACCAGGGAAGCCCCCCACACTGATTTTTGACTAATTAAGCCTCGTTAGGCACTTCTCAGGTCTAGGCCTGTTTATGTGATTTCTTTTTATTTCTTTAATTTTTTCCAATATCCACTATTCCTTTACGTTTCTTTCCCCCATACCTTTCTACCTTCCTTCTCCCAAGGCTGAGTTAGACTATAGTCTTGCCAACTGACTCCAAAGGTAGATCCAGTATGGTCCCTTTTGGTTTAGGTTCTTTCTTTTTCTTTCTTTCTCCCTCTCTTGTGTGTGTGTGTGTGTGTGTGTGTGTGTGTGTGTGTGTGTGTGTGTGTGTTTGTGTGTGTGTGTGTGTGTGGTTTCACTCTAGAAAGATGGAAAATTAATAACATGAGAAAGTTATAAACTGTGAGTTAACCTCTATGGTCCTGACTAATCCTGGATTCCTTGCTAAATGGAAACTAAAATGTACAGTAACCTCTGCTCTCAACTTTACCTCTGAATGCCCTCAGCAGACCTCCCTATTTCCACAGACCCAAGCCCCCTAGATTAGACTGGCCCCCTCCTCACAAGAGTTTGGTCTTGGTTTATAGATGTGAAGATGATATCAGAGCAGTTCAGAAGCAGTGAGGAATATCTAGTCAGGGACCTACTTCTGTCTAACCGGACCTTCATTTTAATGGCATGCCTTTAGCAGGGCTGAGCTTCCTGACTTCAGGATGTTTTCTCTCACCAGTCAGATTCCTAACTAATCAGTCACCTTTGTGATTTCCTTAGGTGTTAAAAAAAAAAAAAATACATTGAGGCATTTTTTATATCTTTTAGGCTTTAGAAAATTTGCGTGTATACCTGTGTGAAAAAATCATAGCTGAGAGACATTTTGATCATCTACGTGCAAAAAAAATACTCAGTAGAGAAGACACTGAAGAAATTTCTTGCCGAACATCAAGTAGAAAAAGGGCTGGAAAATTGTTAGACTACTTACAAGAAAACCCCAAAGGACTAGATACCCTGGTTGAATCTATTCGGCGAGAAAAAACACAGAACTTCCTGATACAGAAGATTACAGATGAAGTGCTAAAACTTAGAAATATAAAACTAGAACATCTGAAAGGTAAGATATCTTAGTTATCCAAAAGTTCATTTAAATGTAACTTTGCTTTTATTCAAAAAGTTCAACCTTCAGAATTACATTCGATTTGCATTTTTTTACCTTATTTGATGTCATTACATTGCAAAAGTGAAATATCACTCAGTGTTCTGTATTTGTATTCGTTTAACAACACATTTATAGAAAACAACTACAATGAAATCCCAGTATACACAGGAGTTTGTTTCTAAAGTCAGCAGAATGCAAGATTAATCTGGTCAAAAGTAACCCCCGAAAATGCATATCACGCATAAAGAACAGTGTATAGGTAAAGTATTTTACCTTTGATAAACTCTGATAGTTTTTCTCCCACCAGTTGATCACATGATGAAGTAGTTGGCTTATGTTGGTAAGAATCATCTTGTATGAGTTATATGTAACTTTAAACACTAGAATCACACTCAGTGTTGCAAAATGAGAGAGGCATAAAACTGAGATTGATTAAGGGAGTAGCAGATTTACCTCTTCCGTTTCACCCTCACCCCAGAGCACACACTCACTAAATTGGAATGCTGTGTAGAATTGTTTACACGATTTAAATCCCCCTCTCCCTCCAAACCCCCATCTTTCTCTGTCTCTCTCTACAGAGCACTTAAGATAAATGTGCATGCGATACAGCTCTATTCCAGCTGTTCTAGGCAAGGGAAACAGAAATTAGTAATTTAGGGCTTTTCCCTTAAGGAACTCAGTCTATAAATCCATGCTGGAACACAGATGAAGTTTCCCCTTGAGCCATATTTAAGAAAATAGTTTCTCTTCCATGGGACAGAAATGCTGACTGTATTGTGAAGTTGAAAAACTAGTGGAAAAAATTGACGTACAAATGTACTTTACAGACTTCGCAAGTTTTACATAAAATCTGTCAACTCAGGAAGTTCTGTGCCTGTAGACCATTGGGTTGAATATTTGCTAAGCCTAACAGAAAGATAAATTGTGTTTGTGTTTATTCTTTCCACGCTGAGGCTAATTGTTGGCTATACCCTTTGAATATGGTAGAATTCTTTGTTCGGAACAACCTCTGTCATTTAAGTAAACTGTTAGGTTGAGAACCAGGACATTCTCTATTTAATGTGAAGAGGAGACCTGGGTTCTAGCCGTCCCCCTTGCATGAAGTAGTCCTGGAATGCTGGGCATGACTTCACTGTTCCAGGCCTCTGTCTTCTCGTCTCTAATAGTGAGAGGCTGTCCCGGATGACCTGTAGAATCCCTTCCAGTTGTAACACCCCATGATTCAAGAATTGGAAGTAATTAACTCATAGAATTTTAGCATATACCCAGTTTAAAATTGGGGTAAATTTTTGTGTGTGTGTGTGTGCTGGAGTGCTAAAGAATATTTTTTAGTTGTGAAAGCTATTTCTTATTTTATGAATAATTTTAGGGGCTACTTTATTTTTTCCAGGTCCTTCAATGGTTAAGAATAAGTACACAAATTAAATGTGAATTGTAGCATGTCATTTAGCTTCCTTGAGATTATTTCTACATCTAGAAAATGTAAATAATAGTATGCTTCATGATTGTCAGGAAAAGCAGATAAAATGTGAAATGGATTATGACAGTTTATAAACTGCTATTTAAATTTGTGTAATCTTTAAAAAGTTCGAAGATGGGTGTGGACTCAGTTTTCTAGTTACTTTTCATTTACATCTGAATAATTTTATTGTAGGACTGAAATGTAGCAGCTGTGAGCCTTTTCCAGATGGAGCCACAAACAACCTCTCTAGATCAAATTCAAATGACAGTAATTTCTCTGAAAAACTGAGAGCATCCACCGTCATATACCATCCAGAAGGAGAATCCAGCACAGCCCCCTTTTTTTCTACTGATTCTTCTCTGAATTTGCCTGTTCTAGAAGTAGGCAGAACTGAAAACCCCACCTTCTCTTCAACTACGCTTCCTAGACCTGGGGACCCTGGGGCTCCTCCTTTGCCACCAGAGCTGCAGTTAGAAGAAGAAGGAACTTGTGGAAACTCTAGTGAGATGTTTCTTCCCTTAAGATCACGTGCTCTTTTGCGGCAATGACAGTTTACTGCGTTTTAATTTTTTTAATGATGACAAAAAATATTTGAAAGGATATGAATCATCTTATAAAATTGCTATAATGACTTATTAACATTTGATACATGTCTTATAATGCAACGTAAACATACTTTGTAAATAGAATTTTTTAGAATAAAAGAAGCATACTTGTAGATAGCTAAAGTATGTCGTGTTGATCATGTACTCTTCAGTATTTTCTCTTCATTTTTGAGGTAATTTAGTGTTTTCACTTTTTTTTTATGTTTTAAGACTAATTTTAATAGAGAACATTTCTCTATTTGAGAATAGAGTCTTAGGCTGGGAACAATGTTTCTTCTCTGTGCATTTGTGCTAATAAGTTTCACAGTCTAATAGTCCTTTCCAACCATTCAACAGTACATTTTCAGAATTAAGCTGTTCCTATTCGGTAATAAAGCCAATCACTACTGGGAATACTGCCAGTGTACAGAAAAGAATCTTTTTCCCACTCAATTGGGCTTACAGGCACTTAGAAAGTCCCCTTCTGATTCAGAGAAATATCTAATGGAGTTTGAGCCACCTACGGTGCCAATTTGCCAAAATACATTTCTTATTAATCTTACTAATTAATACTACTTTCTTAAGATTTTCACACTCTTTGCTTTATCATTTTCATTCCCAAAGAAAAATCTTGGCATAAACTTCAGTTATTACATATAATTTAATAAGATTTTAAAAATACTTTTTCTGTACTTTTTGTTCCCTTTTAATGAGGACCACTGTACAGTTGAAATAATTAGAACAAAATGGTTTGTGTGTATATGTGACAGTTCTGTTTGTAGTACTATTTGGAACAAGCGGGCCATTAGCTAGATATGTCTTTTTGTTCTATGACAAAGTTTGACTAATTTTACAAATTTATAAATCTTCTTTCATTGTTTTCATTAAACTACATCTACTTCTAGATATCTGTCTCATATATATTTCCACTACTTGCAAAAAGCAGAGATGGAAATATGCTATTAAGAATAAATGTTTTTAAGTTGTAGTGCTGTGTTTTGGAAGTTTCAAGTTTTTCATTAGGAAATAAATACCTAAAACTTTTTTTGTATGTACCAATTTTAATAGGGAACATTAATTCAGGTTGTGAGATGGAGTTGCACTTCTGTATGGACTGATGAAATTATCAATCATGAAGAAGATTGGCATATTGACTTTAAAAATTCTTTAAAGACTGGGTGATTTTTGTAGTATAAACATTTTCTAACGATTATGGAGAAATATGTTTCACCTCCAGGGTAGCATAACAAAATAGTGGCAATTAAAAAAAAATAGTGGCAATAAAAAAAAAATAGTGGCATAATACTTAAAGAAACCTTTTTCAAAAGCAGAAGCAAGCTTTTCATTTCATTAATTAAAATAAAATTTGATATGTGGTTACTTTTTTAAAAATTTAAATAGGATTTATTTGGAATCAAAGATCATAATTTAGATATGGTGTAGCACCTATATTTATAGTTTTCTTTCAGACTGTTGACTAACTATGTAGACAATAAAATTAAGGTTTTAACAAACTTAGGCTTTTGGTTTTCTGAATCCTATGAAATCAGTTTATTTTTCCTTTAAACACTGAAAACCAGCTGTTGCCAAAAATGTATAAATTTGAATGAAACTGTGACATGATATAGTGCAATTGGTTATTGGGTTGATTAATGCAGCAGTGAAAATTATCACTTAATATAAAATCAACACCTTCGAGCTCACTTTTTTAAATTGCTTTTTTAAAAATTGAGACTTTTATTTTTTAGAGCAGTTCTAGGTTTACAGAAAACTTGAGCAGAAAGTACAGAGTTCCCATATACCACCTGTTTCCTATATTAACATCTCACATTAGTACATTTATTAGAATTGATGAACCAGTCTTGATACATTATTATTAACTAAAGTTAATAGTTTACATTAGGATTCATTCTTTGTGTTATACAGTTCTATAAGTTTTGACAAATGCATAGTGACATGCATCCACCATTATATTATCACACAGAATAGTTTCACTTCCCTAAAAATCCCCTGTGTTCCACTTAATTCATCCCTTCCTCTTCCCCCCTGGCCCACCGCTTCCCATCCAGCCCTGGCAACCACTGATCTGTTTATTCTCTCTATTGCTCTGTCTTTTCCAGAATGTCATATATTGAATGGTTGGAATCATACAATATGTAGCTTTTTCAGACTGGCTTCTTTCACTTAGCACTATGCATTTACATTTCGTGCATGTCTTTTCATGGTCACTTTTTCAAGAGCTAATTCCATCTTTGGTCAGCATGTCATTTCTAGTGCAAGGGCAAACACTGGGAAATTTGGAACTTACCAGGATAATGGCAATTTTTTTGCTTTCAATTTTTTTTGTTGTTTCGAATTTTTTTATTTTGTTTGGGAGGTTTTTGGTTTGTTTTGATAAACATTTTTGTTTTCGGCCATACCACTTGGCATGTGGGATCTTACTTCCCTGACCAGGGATAGAACCTGTGCCCCCTGCAGTGGAAGCACTGGAAGTGTGGAGTCTTAACCACTGGACTACCAGGGAAGTCCCTTGATAAACATTTTCTAAAATTTAATTTAGTTTAATGATTAGTTCTTTTGTGGTCAGTGATTTTTGTCTCCTGTTTAAAAAATCTTTGCCTATCCCAGTGCTGTGATGATAATCCCCTATGTTTTCTTCTGGAAACTTAGTTGTTTTCATTTCACAATTAGCTCTATGATCCATTACAAAGTAATTTTGTGTACAGTATAAAGTAGAAGTTAAGTCTTGTGGCTACTGTCCTTATACCTAAGCAGCGTGAAAGGGAGTAGGAAGTTTCACGCTCTGTCCTTATCTTTTTTTTTTTTTTTTTTTTTTTTTTTTTTGTGGTATGCGGGCCTCCCTCTGTTGTGGCCTCTCCCGTTGCGGGGCACAGGCTCCGGACGCGCAGGCTCGGCAGCCGTGGCTCACGGGCCCAGCCGCTGGGATCCTCCCAGACCGGGGCGCGAACCCGGTTCCCCTGCATCGGCAGGCGGACGCGCAACCACTGCGCCACCAGGGAAGCCCCTGTCCTTATCTTGTATCACTGCATAAATAAGTACGTTGTTGATTTTGGAGGGGAAAAAAAATAGCTAACCAAGCAGGGAATCGATCTTTGTTGTTAAATGTAATCTTTTGAGGGCTTTCCGAAAGAAGAGCTAAATTTAAGCACAAACAATATGTGGGTAACTTGAGTGCTGCTCCTAAAGGCCTTACTCTGATCTTGCCACTCTATTTAATTATCAGACAGTTGTCCTTTACTGTGGTGGTTCCCAAATTTTGCTGCCTATTTCAGAATCACCTGGAGAGCTTTTAAAGATCTGGATGCCAGGCTGTGGAAGCCAGTCATCAGAAGTGAGTAAAAATTTCTAGGTGATTCCAACGTGCAACAGTGTTTGGAAACCACAGTCTTACTGGGTGCCAAATACAGTGGTTGGTGTTTCCACATGTGTGATCTTGTTTTTAATCCGAATAACAACTCTGCAAGGAAGGTTTTATTTTTACTTTTTTTTTTTAACAGATGAGAAACAATCTCAGGATAAAGTATACGGCTCAAAGTATGTGGCACAGCTCTTTAGAATTAAAATCTAGGGCTGTTTGACTCCAAGATCAGTGTTCTTTCTACAACTCCATGCTCTCTTATTAACATTTCCTAGACGGCAGAAAGGTAAGAGTGGAGACTGTGTATTTTTTCACTCATAATTCAATATTTATTGATTAACTATCATTTTAGGTGCTGGCAATACAGTGATAAAACAGACAATGTCTATGTTCTCATAGAGAACTCACATTCTAGTTGGGGGAGATAGGTAGAAAATAAACAAGGAAACCCTGATAATTCTAGTTGCTGTGGATATAAAATAGGGCATGTATGAGCTAAACAGTAACTTGGACCAAAGTGTTTATAGCATTATGAGGGAACTCCTCTCAAAGCAGGCAACATTTGAGCTGAGACCTAAACCATAAGAAGGAAGGACCCAGCTGTGTAAAGTTCTAGTAGGAAGTTTAGGCAAAAGTAACATCGAGTGCAAGTCCTGAGGCAAGAATGAGCTAGTGAGGACCACACAGGCCTGTATGGCTGGAACGTAAGTATGAGGGATGACTAGGGAACTCAGGAGCCTGGATTGAGATGAGATTTCACAGATAGTGAGGATCAGATATGGAAGGACTTACAGACCATTGTGAGAAGTTTGGATTTTCTTCTTTCTTTTTTGTATATTGAAATAAAAGAGCTGTATTAGGGACTAGTATATAACATTTGCATACATTTTCAGGGTATTATACTATATTCCAAAAAACTGTTAATGCTCAAGGGGCATTGGGCCATACTGTATCAGCTTGACCTCTGGAGGGGCTGGAGGCTATGTCCACATGACCAATCCCCAATAAAAACTCTGGACGCTAAGTTTGGGTGAGCCTCCCCAGATGGCTCCATGCATGTTGTCACATGTCTTTGCCACAGAAGTTAGTACTGTCTACACCTCCACTGGGAGAAGACAGCCGGAAGCCCTGCATGTGGAAGGCTCCAGCACTCTGCACCCTGCATGTCTTCCCTTGGCTGATTTTAATCTGTATCCTTTAGCTACAATAAACCATAATCACGAGTAAAACAGCTTTCAGAGAGTTCTGTGACTGCTTCAAGCAAATTACTAAGTCTGAGGATGGTTTTGGAGGCTCCCAAACTTTGCGCTTTGGGACCATCATTTTGCTTTGTCAATGTAGGTACTTGGGTGGAAATTTTTGAGAAACAGATCTACACCCTCATAAATTATAATCCACAATACTTATTGATCATCTACTCAATGACAGGCACTGAGCTAGGTACTAGGAACATAAAAATGAACAAAGCACACTCCAACTCCTCCCCTGAAGGAGCTCACAGACATTGTGCTGTGGGACTGGGAAAGGGTGAATAAGATAGACATCTCTGCCTCCTGGAGGTGAGTGTATCGTGTAAATGAAAAGGCATCCTGTGAATGTTTACACTGATACCAACTTTACTGCTTTCACTTGGGTATAATTCCCTCTGAGTTCCCGAGGAGGAGTCAAAGATTTCTAGTTTCCCTTGGTGGCTAGGCACATGGTTATGTCATTTATTGTACTAAGAGAGGGAACACAAATGCAGAAGCAAGTTATATGTAAAGACAAGTTACTGATCTTTAAGTGGGTGTTTGAGACCCCAGCACGATGTCCATACATAAAGTTTAAGAGCCAAATGGAGGTTTGATCCAGAGCTTGAGAGACTGGAGTTGGAGACCCGGATTTGGGAGTCACAAGCATTAAGGTAGTTAACGCCCTGGAAAGGGATGGTCTGACTTGCAACTTTGTAACACCCTCTACAGATTGTTAGTAAGTGTTGCTGAAAGCTGGTATAATATGTTGGGAAACACCAGCGTTTAAGGGCCGTACAGAGCAAAGCAGGCATGGAAGGAGGCTGACAATAAGAATCCAGAGAGTTTGGAGGACCCCCAGAATGGTGTGATGCAATACAAGAGAAGCTCCATCAAAGGAGGTTGTTCAGAGTGCGCTGGAATGCGGTCAAGCAGGAGAGGATTCACTTTGGGACTTGGTAAGTCCACTTACCCATAGAAGTCTTCCATGACAACTGAGGGGAAACACATTGAGAGTAATTTTATTTCGAGGAAGAGATGCAGCAGGATCAGGGAGAAATCCTGGTATCTCTGGGCAAGGGCTTTAAGGTGGCGGTGAAAAGACAAAATTTTTAGCTTTTCTGTGCCTTTAATAAATTCTTACTGAATCTGAAAGTTTGGTTGGACCACTGCCTGAGGATCTGTCTCTTCTCAGGGGTCCTCAGAAAAGTGCATTAGAAACCTCCGATTGAGGACGTGCGCGGCCCCGCCTCCAGCCTCAGTCCTTCAGCCAGGCCGCAGGATCACGGCGCAGCCGCCAGGGGGTGCAGACTCCGGGTCCATCAGCGAGTCTTGGGGCGGGGCCAACGGCGGGGCGGGCCCTGGCTCGGCTTCCGGTTTCCGGCGCAGCCATCGGTCGATGAGCGCAGCCGTCATGGCAGCGGAGGAGAAAGATCCTCTGAGCTATTTCGCGGCTTATGGGAGCAGCAGCTCAGGCTCCTCAGACGAGGAGGATAACAGCGAGCCGGAGGAGACAAGTCGTAAGGCCCCGGATCCGGCGAAGTCGGCGGGCGGCTGTGGGAACAAGGCGGAGAAGCGGCTGCCTGGACCCGACGAGCTGTTCCGGAGCGTGACTCGCCCGGCCTTTCTCTACAATCCGCTCAACAAACAGATAGACTGGGAGAGGCACGTCGTCAAGGCGCCAGAGGAGGTGAGGTCCCCGACCCCGTTTCCCGATCTAGGTCCCGGCCTCCGCCCCCTTCCTCCTGAGCCCCCTCCTGGGGACCAGCTGTCCGCCCCCCACACGCAGTCACCCCCTGCGGGATGCCGCACCACCCTCTCCCACCTCCAACCCTGGGGAGCCCGGGCCCCCTCCC
The DNA here is from genome assembly GCF_002837175.3 of Physeter macrocephalus. NCBI lineage: Eukaryota > Metazoa > Chordata > Mammalia > Artiodactyla > Physeteridae > Physeter > Physeter macrocephalus. The sequence goes on from NC_041217.1 coordinate 109,389,199, forward strand.
CCAGCCTGGTGGGTGTCAGACCGGATCCGCAGCCCCGCCCCCTTGTGAGGAGACCCAAACCTCCGCGCTCGGTGCCCTGACCCCGCGCGGCGAGGACTAACGGTGGTGACTCCCCCGCCCCCCTGCTGCAGCTTCTCCCCGAGACCCCTTCCCTTTGATGCCGAAGTGCCTGCGGTGCTGCCTCCAAGACAGTGTCTGCTGCAGCCTCCTGAAGGGGTCAGCCTTGGCGTAGTATCTCTGAGACTGGATTCTTCTTTGGTAACTAAAAGTTAATAGCTTTATTCGTATAGGGAACCCTTTGGCTTTTCACTTAACAGTATTGTGATTTTGATGGAAAAATATGTCTTTAAACCTTAAAAAAAAAGTCAGCCTGAACAATAAGCGAACGGCAGGGAGGTGCATGTGCCCATACCGATTATAGGAACCTCGGTTCGTCACAGTGTTTCTTAATGTGTTTGCTTAACAGCCTCCGAAGGAATTCAAAATATGGAAGTCAAACTATGTACCACCTCCGGAGACCTACTCTACTGAGAAGAAACCTCCCCCTCCAGAGCTGGATATGGCAATAAAATGGTCTAACATATATGAGGACAATGGTGATGATGCCCCACAGAATGCTAAGAAAGCTAGGCTTCTCCCAGAAGGGGAGGAGACAGTGGAATCAGGTAAGGAAAGTCAGACTCCAGTGGTAATGCCTTCTGGTCCCTGTGATGAGTTTTAAGTGAACGAGATGTTTAATGAATGAAACTTAAATCTAGTCAGTTAGCAAACTGATTGTTGTTGGTCTTTGGATGTCTTTTGCTGTGTGTGTGTGTGTGTGTGTGTGTGTGTGTGTGTGTGTGTGTGTGTGTTTGTGTGTGTGTGTGTTTAACATCTTTATTGGAGTATAATTGTTTTACAGTGGTTTGTTAGCTTCTGCTGTATAACAAAGTGAATCGGCTATACATATACATATATCCCCATATCTCCTCCCTCTTGCGTCTCCCTCCCTCCCACCCTCCCTTTTAATGTGTTTTTGAGAAAGGTCATAAAATATTCAGGATTTAAAGTGAAATCTTTGATGTCTCAACCAGTAGTATATGTGATTTATGATGCCTTATTATTTTTATTTATTTATTTATTTTTAATATTTGTTTTTATTATTATTCTGTGAAAGAAGTAAGGTAATCTGATAAATTGGGACTAAGTTAGGCTAGTAGGACAATCAAGGAAAAAATATCTGTAAGAGATGAGTGCCAAAGAATAGAAAGGAGTCATTTATGGAAAATTTTGCTGGAAATAATATTTCCAAAACATGGGAACAGCAAATACAAAGGCCCTGAGGCAAGATGAAGCTTAACTACAATCAAGGAACAAAAAGAAGCTATAAGGTTAGGACAGGAGATAACCACACAAATTTACACCAGCTGGTCCCTAACTTCAAGTCTACGTGGATATATTCTTGAGGTGAGTTAAACATATATATCATCCAAAAAAAAAAAAAGGTTGACTCCAAAATTACCCTGGAAATTCTGAGTGAGACTCTTTACAAAGGCACAACCATATTAAAGATCACAGCCATCATTCTCCAAACTCCACTCTGGCCATCACTTGCAGGCATTTAACGGGGGTGGGGGTTTTTTTGGTTTTTTTTAACCTCTTTATTGGAGTATAATTGCTTTACAATGGTGTGTTAGTTTCTGCTTTACAACAAAGTGAATCAGTTATACATATGTTCCCATATCTCTTCCCTCTTGCGTCTCCCTCCCTCCCACCCTCCCTATCCCACCCCTCTAGGTGGTCACAAACCACCTAGCTGATATGATGCCTTATTAAAGCAGCATGAGTTATTTCATGAACTCTTTGTTGTGACTGCAGTTGTGAAGTGCTGATGGCTTCATTTTATATTAAAACAATTGTGCTTTAGAGCCAAAATTAGTGTCACAAAATGAATTTAACTGAGTATTACTACATAGTAATTAAAAATAGTAATAAGATAATGACTTAGTTGTCTTGCCTCATAGTATCATAATTCCATCTCTGGCTTAGACTGTAAGTAATCACAGTAATCTCTGCTTCCAAACTTTTACCCACTCACCCCCTTGCCTCACTTGCTTAAAACCCTTCACCAGCAGCAGAGTGAGCCCTCTTTGATAGGCCCTGCCTTTTTCTCCACCCTCATTTCAGATGGCCCCCTTGTAGAATTTTAAGATCTGAAAATGCAAAAGTGAATAGACCATGCTATTTTATGGTTACAGGCCTTTTAATATATGTTCCACCTTAGTCGGGAATGTTTTTCCCTCCCTCTTTGGCTGGTAAACTCATTCATCCTTTAAAATCCAACTCTAAGAAAAAAGAGAGTTGGTAATGTCTAAATCTCAAATATTACCTTCTTCTAGTTAATTATTTGCTCCTCTGTACCCTGTATGTGCTAATGCTATTGATGGCACTTACCACCTTTTATGTGATTTTTTTGTTCATAAGTCTATCTGCTTTATGAAGATGAGTTCCTTAAACAGCAGGGTCCAGGTGTTATGTTTGTAATACAGTTTGTAGTATTTTGTGAATATTCAGTGGATTATTGGACTAAATATTTTTGACTATCATTTTTATGAAAGAGTGTGCTGTTTTTGTTAAACAAATTTCTGATCTTCCCATAATACAACTGCTACTTAACTTAGCTCGTTTTACAACTGCAGAGAATTTTGTTTGTTTCAAGAGAAAGGGTAACAAACTGGTAGGAGTTCTTACTCCAATTTTTGTTTTTTTGTTTGTGTTTTTCTAAGGAATAGGATATTTATTCAGATCTAAAGTATCTCTTCACAAAATTAATGCTTGTTAATTCCAAATGGGAAAAAAATAGTAACTTCATTTTGGAGTTACTTCATTGTGGAGAAGCCTGGCAGACACCATTTTAATCAAGCGATTAAAGTGAACATCATAAATAACAGGACAAATCAAAACTGAGTGTCACTTGAACACAACATCACGTTGGTGATATTCCTGCCGAACACAAACACACCCAAACTGAGGGATATTCCACAAAGTTAACTAGCTGAATCTTCAAAAGTATCAAGGTCATGAAAGTCAAAGAAAGATTGAGGAAACATTTTTGACTACTGGACACTAAAGAGATGTGACAGTTAAATGCAATACACATTCTGAAGTGTATCCTTTTTTTGCTATAAAGGATATTACTCTCCAGTTTTGATTCTACCTGGCTTTCCCATTTCTTTCACTGACTTCCCAGTGTGAATTAGAAGTCACTAGTGAAGGTACCTCTTCAGTAAATGGCATCTTTTTGGACATGCTAAATGAAGTGGACATTAAAAATACCTCATAGGGCTTCCCTGGTGGCGCAGTGGTTGAGAGTCCGCCTGCCGATGCAGGGGACACGGGTTCGTGCCCCGGTCCGGGAAGATCCCACATGCCGTGGAGCAGCTAGGCCCGTGAGCCATGGCCACTGAGCCTGCACGTCCGGAGCCTGTGCTCCACAACGGGAAAGGCCACAACAGTGAGAGGCCCGCGTACCACAAAAAAAAAAAAAAACAAAAAAAAACCAAACATATTTTATAGTATCTTTATATAATTAATAAACACTTTTGCATAAATTACATTTAATCCTTACAACACCTTGTGAAACCAGATAGGGAAATGTCAAAATGAGAGCTATGTGACTTGTCCAAGATGACAAAACTAAAAAATGCCGAGCTCTAAGATAGTACCTTCACACAAGTTTTCTAATTTGTTACTCTTAGCAACCTAGTACAGAAGTGGTACATGATTCATTATTACTGTTTTGTAGACAAGAAGACAATCTCAGATTAAAGAATTGCCCAAATTCACACAGCTAGGAAGAGGCAGAATAGGAATTCAAATTCAGATCTTTAAATGGAAATGATGCCATATTAAACTGGGGTTTAGTCTCTTGATGTTTTGCAAGCGAGAGTGCTTGAGGAGTAGCTGTCCTGTGGGAAGAATGGCAATAAGGCCACTGTAGTTGATATTCAATCTAGGGTGTCATAGGCTGGTGCTCTCCTGTCTTTGTTCCTATGTGGAAAAGGCAAGGTTTATATACCAGGACAAGCAAGTAGAAAGAATTATCTTTTTTTCCAGCTTGCCTTTTAAGTTCAGATAGCAGGAAGTATGTGTGAGAGAATGCTGCTGTTCCCATAGGTAATTTCTGACCTTTTGATCATATGATGGTCCTCCGTTAGAAAGTGGATGTTGGCAATATCAAAAAACAAAAGGACCCCAGTGCTCAGCCAGCTTAAAGCTGGATCATAAGATTAAAAGATAATACTGAAATCTTCAATTTTGACTTCAATGTTGGTTGTTGAATGTAACTGTCTTCTTTTTGTAATGAATACCTTTCTTCTTAGAAGTGATTTTTGCCATTTCAAACTCCCATACTATGTTCACAGATCGATTTCCCAACATCTTTTTTTAACCTCTTTATTTTAATTCATAAAATATCTTGTATTAGAAGCTCCACATTCTTTTTTTTTTTTTTCGATAGGAGATGAAGCAATCTGCTCTCTTTTTTTTTTAATTAATTAGTTTGTTTATTTTTGGCAGCGCTGGGTCTTCGTTGCTGTGCGCAGTCTTTCTCCAGTTGCTGCAAGCGGGCTTCTCATTGTGGTGGCTTCTCTGGTTGCAGAAAACAGGCTCTAGGCGCACGAACTTCAGTAGTTGTGGCTCACGGCCTCTAGAGCGCAGGCTCAGTAGTTGTGGCGCACGGGCTTAGTTGCTCCGTGGCATGTGGGATCTTTCGGGACCAGGGCTCGAACCCGTGTCCCCTGCATTGGCAAGCGGATTCTTAACCACTGCGCCACCAGGGAAGTCACAGAAGCTCCACACTCTTAAATATAAATCTCATTTTTAGATTATCAAATTACTTTGTTTTTATTTTTCCTTCTCATTTTCTGTCCTTTAGCGTTTTTTTGCCAGTTAACTCCTTCCAGATAAAAGAAGCTGGGAAAAATTCAAAACTCATCATAAATCCTTACTACTTATCAACACTTGTTTAGTGGTTGTAAAATGTAGATGATTAAGGCTTAGATATTTATTGTAGCTTAATTAACATGTAATTAATCTTGAAGGTCTAACTAAAGTAGCTAATGCTTTTTTTTTAAGAATTTAGAAGCTTAGTTTCTATTAATAATTTAAGCTTATCTCAAGTGACATGAATTCCATAATATAAAAATTGTTTCCTTACAAGTGCATCTGTAGTATATGGCACAGAGTAAGAAGCTCAGTAAAGTTGATGATCGAACATTTCAAGATTTTTTTTTTTTTTTAAGACAATGCCTTGTTATATCACTAGATGGCATTAGCTCTTCTGTTCAGTGACTGGTAGGAAGTTATTTTTCCAACCTCAGTAGTTTGTGTTTTTGTTGTTATTCAGTAAATGAACTTGTAATAAGTGACAGATTAAAAGCAGAAGTGTCTCAGGATGGTCTTTTTAATATATGTTAACAGTGCATTTTCTAGTAGAGTTAGAAAGTAATTTCAATTTTTATATTACTACTGAAAATAATCTCAAAAGTCAAGCATGATGATAATTAAGCACCAATTAAAAAACAAAGGCCTTGGCTTGTTTAAACTGTGTGCCTCATCAGTTGATTTGTAGAACAAGTATTTTTTTGTATACATGATAAACTAATGATTAAAACTTTGCTTTGTAAATTCCTGGGATGATTTGTTGATCTGAATTGTATTTTATCATACTGGCTACAATCTGTAGTGCTCTATGAAATATATGAATAACATTACCATGCTGTGTTTGAAGATGCATTACCTGCTGTTGATACTAATTATTGTCCACATCAACAAAGGAAATATTCTGAGTATGGTAGTTAGCAGAAGGGAATTGAAGGCTTAAGGTTTTAAGTTTATTTTTACCATAATGAGTTCATGATCTGAAAAACAAAACAGATGAACAAACAAAACAAAATAGAAATAGACTCATTGATAACAGAGAACAAACTGGTGGTTGCCAAAGGGGAAGGAGTTGGGGGACAGGTGAAGTAGGTGAAGGGGTTTAAGAGGAACAAACTTCCAGCTATACAATAAATAAGGCACAGGGATGTAATATACAGCATGGGGAATATAGTCAATAAGATTGTGATAACTGTATGGTGACAGGTGGTAACTAGACTTGTGGTGATCATTCCATAATATATAAAAATACTGAATCACTATGTTTATACATCTGAAACTTAATATTGTGTGTCAATTATAATCCAATAAAAAAAAAGAATAGGACAGAGCTCCCCAGTCTCTATCAGAAGAATATCGAGAAATCACATGTAAGAAGTGACTGTAAAATCCTTTTGTAATGTGAAGTGTTAAGTAATAACAATAAAATTGTCATTGTTTTTTTGACTATTAATAAAAGGGAAGTTGAAATGAGAAAACAAAGTTTATGTTCTGATATCAATGGCTTCCCAAATTTTTTAATATGAAGTCCCCTTTCAACATCAAAATATTTTATAGGCCACCACATGGTAGTTATTGAACTTTGAGTATCTGTTGATTGAGAAAATAAAGTACAATGAATTCAGTAATGTGCTTAAAATAAATTTGTATTTTATAAATCATAACATCTTCTACATGTTATTTATTCCACCTACATGGAGTTCTTAAAATAATGCCATGCGTTTGTTCAGAGAAATGGGGATTAGCAGCTGCTCTGTGCTACCCTGTGTTTTGTTAAAACATGCAGTTGGATTGTTTTAATTGAATAAAAGGGCCCACTGTTTCAGGTTTTACAATATTTTTTTTTATTAATTGGAAATTTTCTGTGAATACAGATACTAATAATATTTTAGAAAAGTGTAAAGGACATGGTTTTAATTTGAGGTTCTTCTCCCCTCCCCCCCAAATTCTCCATAATATGAAGGGGGGAAGAAGTCTGTTTTTCTCTTGCCATTGGAATATTCTGACCATCCTAGGAATGGGGGAGAAAGTAGAACTACCTACATAGGACAAAATTGAAAATACAGTTTCAGTGAAACATCTACTTGTGAGAGCCTTTTTAACTTCAAAATGCACGTGTGGGGCTGGGGGTGGGGGGATGAGATGGGGGGAGGGAAAGCAGATTGGAGGGGAAAGACTAGCTGATAGACACATAATGTCATAGTTAAACTGACATCTTTTTTTGTAAAAAAAAAAACGGAATGTGTTCCATTCTTAACATGTAGATTTTATATATATATATATATATATATATATATATTTTTTTTTTTTTTTTTTTTTTTTTTTTTGCAGTACGCGGGCCTCTCACTGTTGTGGCCTCTCCCGTTGCAGAGCACAGGCTCTGGACGCGCAGGCTCAGCGGCCATGGCTCACGGGCCCAGCCGCTCCGCACATGTGGTATCCCCCCGGACCGGGGCACAAACCCGTGTCCCCTGCATCGTCAGGCGGACTCTCAACCACTGCGCCACCAGGGAAGCCCTAGATTATATATTTAAATATCCACCATGTATATGCTGTAGAATATTTGAGAATAGCTTTATCAGAACAAATTTTGATTTTCTCATTTTAAGCTACCTTAATATAGCACTAAAGGATCACTGTAGATTTTGTATAACATCACAGTTGAAAAAATTCCTTATTTTTACTTGCAATTTAAAATCAGAGTTCTGAAAGTTATTTTTGTGTTTTTTATTGGAAAACTTTGAAAGAAACATTAGTTGAGGATAATGATTTTGGTATAGAGTCAATGAAATTTTAATGCTTAACATTTTTTTTTAATTACTGATTGAAACTCTTCCTTTCCTATTTAAAGATGATGAAAAAGAAGAGCATACTTCTAAAAAGCGCAAAATAGAACTGGGAGAACCAACAAAGAAGAAAAAATAGAAAACAAATGATGAGAATTTTTGGACTGAAACTGTTGAAATGAGTTTTTTTGGCAGATTAATGATATTGTAAATTATTATGAAACAACATCTCCATGAAAGTATGTGTTAATTAAATAATGAGTATTGGTGTGGGAACCTTCCACTGTAGAATTCATTTTTTATTTAAAACTTACATGTATTTAAAACTCAAATGGTGACTTGTGATTGTGAAATTGACAACACTTGGAAGCATTCTTGCTACCACAGAATTGGTGACATGCTTTGAGTTTCATCCCATGTTGACATGCCAATGTTCTATGAACCTTTTATAAAGGAGTATATTTTTAAAGTAAATATATTGTACTGTGAACCTTTAGGGTGCTTTTCAGCAGTGTTTGTACAGTGTAAATAGATCATGGAAATAAAATTACCAATATTACTATTACTGCATAACATTAACATTTGAATATTTGTGACAAGTACCCTCTTTGCCATGTGACATTCTGATAGTGGGTATTACCATTTAGGGAGTGCCTCCTGTGTTCCAAGTGCTTTGTGCATATATTGTCTCTGATACTCAGCCTAATAAAGCAGGTATTAATAGCCTCATTTTATAAGAGATTAATTTATCCACGGTTACACAGCTAGTGAGCAATGAATTTGAGATTTAACTCAGGACACTTGAACTCCAAAAATATCACACTAAACCACCTATCTGCCAATCAGAATTTAGTCATCTTTGCTCAGGAGGAAACTCCTCTGCCCTCCTTATTTCTGTAATGATCCATACAGCCTGAAGACCATTAAAAACATTACTGAAAAAAAAAGTCATATTTTAGGAACTGTAGTTGCCATCTCTTCCAGGTACTCTTCTGTGGTAATCAGTAGAGATCTTCTCCCCTAATTATATTACTGCACTTATCATACATGCCTTATATTATGATCATTGATTTCCCTGTTAAACAGTAAGCTTGCCAAAGATAAGGATCTTCTACAAAGAGTTGCTAGATGTAGCAAATGAAATTATGGGATATCCAGTTAAATTTGAAATTTAGATAGACAACAAGTGATGTTTTAGTATATGCGATATTTGAGAAATACTTATAGTAAAAATTTATCTGAAATTCAAATTTAACTGAGCATCTTATATTTTGTCTGGCAACCCTACTCCTATGTGTTTTCTCTGTCCAGCTCCTGTTTTAATGCTTTGCATATAGTAATAAAATCAACAAGGGGTATTTAGGAAGATTGTAATCTTGGATTTGACTTCTGCAGTCCAAAATGCTGTGAAGTTATTTGTAACATTTTGAAAGATAAAAAAGAGGTTATATACCGCATCAGTCTTTTCATGATTCTTACATGACTTTAAGAGACAAGAGTTAATTACAGGACATTATTCAGTTTTTAAAAATCCCCAGTCTGATTGTTTTCCCCATACTGGAAACCAACATTTGAAAAACTATAAAATTTGGTGAGAACATGGATCAAGTAGATTAAAGTTTGTAAAAGTCATTAAAAGTGTCCCAGTCATAGTGTTTTGTGGATTGAGGAAGGGACATGAGTATGATGGCTTCCACTATATCTTAAACTTATAAATCCAGTTCTACAGCTGCTTATCCTCTAGGTTTACAAGTATCTGAATCCCAAAGTTGAAGTAATTGATAAATCAAGAAACTTTTTATTTAAGGTTGAAATCTTTGTACATGAATAATTGGGAGGGCAGTGGTATCATGTACTAGGGAGTGGCATCAACTGGTAAAGCATGAGTCCAATGTGACAAACAAATGGAAATATGAGGTTGTGATTCCCAAATCTGGAAAAAATCTATAGTCTGGTTGAATGTATTGGTGGAACAGATATCTCGGAAGTTACTGAAATATTACAAGATTTTAAAAACTAGCATGAAAATGAACCTCATACAAGAAAAAAAAAACCACCAGCAAGCCACTGTCTGAAAATCTTGTTAACCTCTTTTTACCACTCATTGTTTCAACTCCTGTCTTGTATCAGTCAGTTTGTGACAGACAGAAGATCACTAGATCAGTCTCTAGTGGTGCTTTGAGCCTCTTTTCTAGAAGGTAGCAGAACTGGGGAGGAGAGAAACAAAATACCACTTTTCCTTGGAGGGGGTAAATATTCTGATATTTTAAACAGGAAAGGTAGTTGCTACACTTGTGAGATTATTAAGCAACTGCTGGAAGATGTGCACCTATGTGAGTACAGGTCAAGCCAGTTTTTTGTTTTTTTTTTTTTGGTATGCGGGCCTCCCTCTGCTGTGGCCTCTCCCGTTGCGGAGCACAAGCTCCAGACGCGCAGGCTCAGCGGCCATGGCTCACGGGCCCAGCCGCTCCGCGGCACGTGGGATCCTCCCAGACCGGGGCACGAACCCGTGTCCCGTGCATCGGCAGGCGGATTCTCAATCACTGCGCCACCAGGGAAGCCCCAAGCCAGTTTTAATTTAGGAGTGGGAGAGAGAATTTTGGAAGGAGGCTAAATATTTTGGGGCAGTCTGACTCACCCATTTGTATCTCTGGTTTCTTTTCAAAGTATGGCCAAGTAACAGAAGGGGAAATGAACTTGCTTATGGATTGCTTCACCTGCAGAAATATCCCTGGTTGGAAAATGGACTTTCATGTCACTCTACATCTATCACCACATTAGAGAATGGATTTTTTTTTCCCCCTTCAGAGATGTCCTGGGAACATGTCTAAGTGTCCATGTGGGTACTGTAGATAAGGTGCTGTTTGGTTCAGGTAGTGAAAACCCAGTGGAGAAGGATCTTCTAAAAATCCATGAAGATTAGGAAAATCCTCTATCCAAGTTGCTTCCTTTTTAGAGAATCAAGTCACTTGATATTTCTGATTGTTTCCTCATCTTTAAGATAAGGAAGTTAGGTCGCATCAGGCATGAAGGACTTCTTTTGCACAAAGACAAAATTTGAGAAAAGAACTAAGCATTCGTGGGCCATATTTTAAAATTCGAAGTATAAATAACTTTATAGTTTTATGGAAAACTGGAATCAAAGAACATTACTGAGAAAATTTACCCTGCTTTGTAGCCATTAAGATACTAATATTACTTGGACTTGCTTCTAATTTGAACCCTTAATGCTGTGGAGTGCTTTCTAATTCACAGAGTTCAATCATATAGTAGTATTTTATTTGCCAAAAACCTAATGGGGTAGGTTTTATCATTTCCAAATTAGAGAATGGAAAATAGGCCCAGCAAGATGAAGCAATACACAGATACACCAAGAGTTAGCTTCAGAGCTCAGGCTAGAATCTGCATCCCGTTCCATGCAAAATTTATGGAGAACCTGTTGGGTGCAAGACATTATGATAAGAACAAAGGACTCATCTTCATTCTGGCAAAATCACATTGGCGGCCATGAGGAGGATGGATATGTAGGTTACTAGTCAGAAAGACTGGCTGATGTAGTCTAAATAGAGTGATAAATGTCTGAGTGAACTAAGGCATTGGAGAAGAGAGACTGATTTGAGAAACGGATAGTGCTTAGTTGGATATAATGGCTGAGAGTGAGGTTTCCTTTTATTGCAAACTATGTACTTTTAATTAAAATATGAATGTAGCAATGCAGGTTTGGACATGACCTACATGTAAAACATATTGCCATACAATTCAGTTAGAAACAAAGCCCCACTGGGGATATTTGAAAAATGTAATTATTTTTATAGGTATCTGAGTGAACCCAGCAACTTTGATAAGTTAAAAACGGTGACATTTAAATCCACACTGGGCTTTAAAACATATCATTGGTGGTATTTTGGATTTTAGAGTTTCATATCCGTAGTGAACTGCTTTCACACCTCCACTATCACTTAGTGCAGAAGTTCAGACATTCCAACAAGAAGGCGTTATGCTCCCAGCAAATGTTTTGAACTTTGCATAATATTCTGAAGTTTTCTCTCTTCATCTCCCTCCACACAGTTTTCCTAATTTGAGGTATCGCATTTGCATTTTAATGCAAAAAGAGAGAGAGATACCAAGGAGCATTTGTATGTACAGTCCAAAGAGGAGGGATTTTGCCTGTTTTGTTCATTGACTAGAACAGTGCCAGCACATAGTAGCACTCGCTATAACTGCGAAGTGTTGATGGTAAGGAGAATTCCTCACCCGGGCTTATGGGTGATCCTCTTGAGGCTTGTGTTTCAGTTGAATGGGCCAATAAATCTTGAGAATTTAAACAGTTTAAGTTTTGTGTCATTTTCTGTCAAAAACATCCTAATTAATGTGAAACTTTTTTCCCCTTTGGTTTCTTCCAGGGTCCCGTGTTCTCCTGGTTCTCTTTATTTCTTCTCTCTGGGCCCCTCTCTTCCAACTGCCCTCAGATGCCAGTGTACCCTACGTTGTTCTCTTCTCTACACCGGTTCTTGACAGTATCAGCCAAGTTCATGGCTACCACAATCAGTAACCCTGATGGTTCCCTGCACTGTATGCTTACCAGAATGCTCTTGTAAAGCCCTAAATTTATGCATCCAATTGTACATTTCTGCTTGGGTCTCAAAGTCCCCTCACATACTGTATGTCCAAAACCAAACATATCGAGTCAAAACCCACACCACTTCCTATAATTTGTTTCTGGTTAATGGCATCACAGTCAACCCAGAAACCTGCCTTCTGCCTTACTTCCTTCCCATCATGTGGGTTTGGTCAGTAAATCCTGAGGCTTCTCTCCCCTCATTCTGACACACTTCTTAATCCAGCTCTAATGAATTATTTACAGTTCCCCAGATACACCATTTAGTTTAATCATTCTGTGCCTTCACTTACTTGTACCATCTGCTTGGCCTGGCCCTTCTCCATCTGCTTAGTGAACCTCCCTTTTTCCCTCCAAGAAGCAGTTCAAGTATTCCCTCCTTTATTCACCTTGTTCTATTTATCTCTGTATCTGCACCTGAAAGTTGGTTTTCCCTATGCTCAGTACTAAGCAAATAGCCAACATTTATTGAGTACTTACTATGTGCCAGGCATTGTTCTCGGTGCTTTCAATGTATTAACTCATTTAATTTGATGAGGTAGGTGCTAGCCCTACTTTTCAGGGGAGAAAACATGTACAGAAAGGTTAAGTGATTTGCTCAAGGTGGAAGAGCTGGGAAAGGCAGGCCATCTGGCTCCAGGTTCCTTCCTCACTGCCCTGGAGTCAACAGATTGGTGTGTATTTGACTCAAGGACTCTTCTTAGCCCTAGAAGGCACTCAGAATACAAATACTTGGAGAATTAATGAATACAAAACCAGTTCACTAACTGGAGGCCCAGCATTTGTTTAATACACCAGAAACATCTTTCAGATGGATCAGATTAATGTAAAAGGAAAGTCAGTGCATAAATGTTTTAGGAAGACTGATGCCTATTTCAGTGATTTAGTAGCTTATTTATCACATAGTTGGAGTGTTTTTTTGTTTGTTTGTTTTTGCGGTACGCGGGCCTCTCACTGCTGTGGCCCGTCCCATTGCAGAGCACAGGCTCCAGACGCGCAGGCTCAGCGGCCATGGCTCACAGGCCCAGCCACTCCGCGGCATGTGGGATCTTCCTGGACCGGGGCACGAACCTGTGTCCCATGCATCGGCAGGCGGACTCTCAACCACTGCGCCACCAGGGAAGCCCAGTTGGAGTGCTTTTAATTGAAAGCCTTAAAATAAAATAATAGGGCTGTGACTATACACCTCTCCCTTCAAAAATATATTTTAGCTTTTCACTTGTTTTTCAAAGTCCACTTTTTTTTTAGCAAAGCGAGATAGCTTTAAGCCACAAATTGTGCCTCAAATTTCATTGTTTTCTCTAACATTTCAAATTATGGCTTGAGTTTAGAGTCATAGCACCAGGGCATGGGAAGGCCTCCAGAGGTCCTCTGGTACAGCCTTCCCAGAACATAGGAATGTCTCCTCTGTGATCTTTCCTCTCTTTTCTAGGCTCACAGGCAAGCCCACGAAATGAGAGGTTTACAGGCTGGATTTGAAAAGTCATTTCCTGTACGTCTGTAATATTTTGGTACCCGGGGTCTGGAACTCCTCCTGTTCCTTTCCCTGTGTTTACCATTTTCTGAAAAAGGAGAAGAAACAGAGGATTTGGTGCATATCATTGAAGTAAAAGTGCAGCTCTATTCCTGGCATAATTACCTGTCTCCACTTCTAAATGGGACCAAAATTCTAGCAAACTTCCCCAGCTGACTGTGGAGTTTAAATTTAGAATTCCTGAGAAAAACTGCAATGAAATAACAAAATCACTTCCAACTAAGGAAGTGACTTGTCTGCCAGCAAAGCTATAAGCAAGCCAACTCAGAAATAACTCCCACACCAGGGGGATTTTTTAAGACCCTGGTGCTAGTTTTTGCTAGTTTTCAATCTGGAGACGCGCGCGCACACACACACACAGTCATTGGAACCTTCTCTTTTTACCATGTTCTGCCTTCAGGCCTTCCCCTCCAGTCCTCTCCTTAACTACAAAAAAGGGGCCTAAAAGACGTAGCATAGCAGTAAAATTTCTTCCGTAACATCTGGAATCCATATGTCAAATCCATAAGGCATAAACTCTTCATTGTTTTTCTTTTAATTTAGGCTTAATTACTTGAGCTCCAAATCCGCCTGCCCCGCCTCCTTCCATACCAAACTAATTAGAGCAATTATCTGAGCCATCCAGGGCTACAGATCTGTTAAAGCCTGTTATTGAGGTTAACAAATGAGAGGGTTAATTTCTCTAGACTGCTCCATAGTTGTCAAAGAAAGATAATAAGCCCTTACATTTGTAGGGTGCTTTTGCATTTTCAAGGTCTTTTTTCTGTACACCAAGCTGCCACCCAGGAGAAGGGTTTACTTTGGGGGTTCCAGACTGTCCGGAACCCTTGAGGTAAGTGACTTAATTCTGAACTGAAGCACTTGGAATTCACTGCTACAACATGAAAGAGGCTCCCCCGGCCTTGCTGCTATGACTGTATAAAAAAAAGATTTTGATGCTTTTTTAAAGAAATAGGATTGCCGGGTAGTACCTCTGGCGCCAACTTGGAGATGTTGACTTCAAACCTTAGACAGTAAGTGGCTTTTTTTTAGATAATTTGACCAGGGCCCTGAGTATTTTTAACTTATTTAGAAGTTGCTGAATTCATCTGGTTGCTTTGGCTAATTATGAGCTGCTTAGGTTTTTCTATTCTTTTTCCACTTTTGTTTCCACTGTAACAGTAGCAAGGCTATCCTGTATCAGTCTTGCTAGGTAGCTAAACTAAAGTTCCTAATTTAATCTTTTGCCCTGAAGGTTTTTTTTAAATCACCCAGCCTAGTATTAATTTTTTTCTTTTTTAAGCCCAGGAGAATTAGTTGAAGGAGGATTAGATTTTCTTAGCATTTACCATGATTTCAACTAATTTTTCCAACAGGGATTTGTGAAAATGTGATAAACAATGCTGGAGAACAAATTTTATTTTTAGTGTTCTAAGAGAAATTACAATTTTATTGCACTAAATTTTGAGAATGTGTTGTCTGTACAAGAGTTTAAATTGGAGAATAGATTTTCAATTGCCTCACATAAGTGCCAAAAGTAAGGAAAAAAAGTCCATATGTTTCATAAGCACAGAAAACAAAAACTTTTAAGTTTTTTTTACTACAAATATATTTAGTCTTTTCAAGGACAGGAACAATGTTTACACCAAAAATACAATAACAATTCATTATATTTATCACATTGTTTTAATTCATTCTCATAACATTAATGTTAGACATAAATTCTATATAATAGTAATGTTCATTTAAAATTTTTCTGATTATGAAAATGATACATGCTTATTGTAGAAGTTCTGGAAAAAACAAAAATAAAAGAAATCATTTTAGTAGTGAAATCCACTGTTAACATTTTGATATAGAGTATTTTCTTAGAGTTTTTTCCTATGCATATGTGTACATATTCTACACAATATAGATATTTCATATTTTACTTAACATTAAGCATTATCAATTCCATTAAGAATTCCTCAAAAAACTAATTTTTATTTTTTTATTTTTATTTTTTCTAATTTTTATTTTATTTATCTTTATTTATTGTTATAACAATATCATGTCCATATTTTTCAGCACTATAAATAACGCTAAGATGAACATCTTTGTAATTAAGTATTTGGCTGTAGTATTTGACTGTAGAACTACTTTTGTAAGAACTCAAGATGGAGTCATATGTAAAGTTATCCAGTTTGTTTGACTTAATGTTCCTAACCTCTTTTTTTCTGTTATCATTATTGCTTTATTTTTTCATTGTTGTTGTTTTTTTAATTTATTTTACTGAGGTATAGTTGATTTACAATGTGTTAATTTCTGCTGTATAGCAAAGTGATTCAGTTATACATATATATACATTCTTTTTCATATTCTTTTCCATATGATTTATCACAGGGTATTGAATATAATTCCCTATGCTATACAGTAGGACCTTGTTGTTTATCCATTTTATATACAATAGTTTACATCTGCTAATCCCAAACTCCCAAGCCCTCCCTCCCCCACTGTGCTCCTAAACTCTTGAGACCACATTTAAACAAGTGTTTTCAAAATTTTTGTACATCTCCTTGAAAGTCCTAAATGTTAACTCCCTTGCCAGAAGCCAGCTTTTTTTTTTTTTTCGCGGTACGCGGGCCTCTCACTGTTGTGGCCTCTCCCGTTGCGGAGCACAGGCTCCGGACGCGCAGGCTCAGCGGCCATGGCTCACGGGCCCAGCCGCTCCGCGGCATGTGGGATCTTCCCGGACCAGGGCACGAACCCGTGTCCCCTACATCGGCAGGCGGATTCTCAATCACTGCGCCACCAGGGAAGCCCAAAGCCAGCTTTTTATAATAGCAATTTGGCATTTCGAATACATCCTCTTTTTAGGTGCCCTGAAAAACCACGTTTCCTTTTAGAATGCTCCAAAAACCTATTCAGATTTTAAAAAGCTACTTACCAGTGCTCAAACTGAGAACCTGGTTATTTTGCCTTCAGCAAAAGGAATTGGTGGCCACACAAATTAAAACAAATTTGGGGGACTTCCCTGGTGGCGCAGTGGTTAAGAATCCGCCTGCCAATGCAGGGCACAAGGGTTCGAGCCCTGGTCCGGGAAGATCCCACATGCCGCGGAGCAACTAAGCCCGTGCGCCACAACTATTGAGCCTGCACTCTAGAGCCCATGAGCCACAACTACTGAAGCCCGCGCGCCTAGAGCCCATGCTCTGCAACAAGAGAAGCCACCGCAATGAGAAGCCCGCGCACCGCAAGGAAGAGTAGCCCCGCTCGCTGCAACCAGAGAAAGCCCGCATACAGCAACAAAGACCCAATGCAGCCAAAAATAAATAAATAATAAAATTTTTAAAAAATCATCACTAAAAAAAAAAAAAATTTGGAAGTGAAAAGAGGACTAAGGGAAAAAAATAAAGCAGACTCAGCTTTTCTCCCCCACTTCTGCATTATTGACAATATTAATGCAATTAACAGAAAAACCTTGGGTGGAGCCAGAAGCTACTGAAGAAATACCCTCTGGTTTCAGGCCGGCCAGGCTTCTCGGATTCCCCATAGCAGCTGGCCTGCCCCACTGCAGGAGGCACCCGGAGCCAACCAACTAAGGGAGAGTGCCAGGGAGCATCTCCCAAAAAAAAGGGCAGAAAGAAAATGCCTCCTTATCATGACTTGTGGAATTGGGGAAATTCCACAATGGGAGCTCCCAGTAAAGCTTTACCAGAGGGTTAAACAGCAGACTCCCAAGGGAGGAGCTCCCTGGGAGAAGTAACCTTATCCTGCCTCTCATCTTGTCACTTAATCACACTTACATTGTTACCTCACTGCTGGCATATCTTATCTTCCTAACTGGATTAGGGGCTGCTGCAAAGCCATCAGGGCCTTACATTTCTTGTGGGGCAAATTCAAGATCCGGCACAAAGCAATAAATTTAGAAATTGTTCAATGAGTAATTGAATAGAAAGAAACTCTTAGCATCTCAGAGCAAATGAGTTTTCAGGGCTTTTCCTGCCAGCCTATTTTCGATGGGGGACTGAGCAAAGCAGCCAAGGGAAAACAGGACTAGTAAAGAGCAGTTTACCAAGGTCCTTATTTCCCTGGGCTGGCCCTGAGGGAAGCTCACCAAGTCCACATTCTGATTCCCGTATCTCAGTTAATCCAAGTATTAACAATCTTCAAGTAACTGAGATCCTCACCCCCACTTCCTCAATTTTTAGAAAAAAAAAAATAGTAAGAAAAAAATAGAAATTTTTTATTTTATAAAACGACTAAAACCACTTTTCAGAGTTGGCCATTGACTAGGTATAAATACAACCCAACCTCCTAAACAAGAAGTGTGTTCCAAGAAAACTACTTGCATGTGCTCTGAAAAAAAAAGAGCTCCATTGACAAAGTCTATCATTCTTCCCTCCTAGAGATTCACGCTGAACCTGACAGTTACAAAGCCTCTGAGGGGCCATTCAATGAAGAAGCCTCTTCACCTTCTTGGCCCGAGTGTCTCAAACTTATTTGAGCGCAGAACTCTTTTGAGGACAGCTGGTAAATTTTGCGGAATAAGCTTGAAGATATGCTTCTCTCCACCAGGTGGAATGACAATACTCATTTGGGTTTACCCTGGTGAGGAGGTCCAGCGGGGGCGGGGACGGGGGTTGATCATTGATTACTCAAGGGGTCAGTAGCTTCAGTAGAGTCTATTTCTAAATTAATTTTCAACACAGTTGTTGAATCAAAAAGATTTTTTATTTTATTTTTTTGCGGTAAGCGGGCCTCTCACTGTTGTGGCCTCTCCCGCTGCGGAGCACAGGCTCCGGACGCGCAGGCTCAGCGGCCATGGCTCACTGGCCTAGCCGCTCCGCGGCATGTGGGATCTTCCCGGACCGGGGCACGAACCTGTGTCCCCTGCATCGGCAGGCGGACTCCCAACCACTGCGCCACCAGGGAAGCCCCAAAAAGATATTTTAAAGATAAACGCAAATTAATACTACTAGGAGATATTATTTCTCACCAACTGGATTGGAAAAATTCCACTTGACAACACACTCTGTTACTAAGGCCACAGAGACACAGCATGCTCATACAACACAGGTGATAGGGTATAATGATCCAAACTCTATGGAGAACAATTTTGCAAAATCTATAGAAATTGCAAATACATTTACTGATTGACCCTGAAATCTCACTTCTGGAAATGATCCTGTAGATATGCCTACACATGTGCAATATTATATATATATATAATATGTACATGATATCCATGACTATTTATTGAAACATTGTTTATAATAGCAAAATACTGGAAGTATATTTGTGTCATAGGGGACTGGTTAAATACCTATGATTTATCCACTCAGTGGAATAGTATGCAGTGGGAAAAAATAAGGATAGTAAAGAAGCTCTTTGTATAGATATGGAAAGATATCCAGGATACACTGTAAAATTTGAGAAAGGAAGTTGCAGAAGGTATATATACTATCCTACTTTTTACTTTCTGTGTAAGAAAAGGAAGGTTAAGAATATATATTCACCAAACAATGGAATATTATTCAGTGCTAAAAAGAAATGAGCCATGAAAAGACATGGAACAAACTTAAGTGCTTATTACTAAATGAAAGAAGCCAATCTGAAAATAACTGTATGATTCCAACTATATTACATTCTGGAAAAGGCAAAACTATGGGAACAATAAAAAGATCAATGATTGCCAGGAGCTGGTGTGAATGGAAAGGATGAATAGAGAACAGAGGATTTTTAGGGCAGTGAAAATACTTTGTATGATACTGTAATGATGGATACACGTCATTTTACATTTGTCCAAATCCATAGTACGTACAATAGCAAGAGTGAACTGTAATGTGAACTATGGATTCTGGGTGATTATTATGTGTCAGTGTAGGTTCATCAGTTGTTACAAATGCACCCCTCTGGTAGGGGATGTTGATAATGGGGGAGGCTATGCATGTGGTGGGGCACGGGGTCCAAGAGAAATCTATGTACCTTTTTCTCAATTTTACTGTGAACCTAAAACTTCTGTTTAAAAAAAAGTCTTGAAAAAAAGAATATATATTCATATTTGCCTGTGTTAGTATAAGGTAATACTAATACCAATCCTTTAAAGTAGTCACCTATAAGAGGGCAAGGAAAGTTTGGGGTAGACAGTGACAATGTTGAACTTTACCTGAGCCCTGTATTCCAGGAACCAGCAAAGGACTGCCCTGCTGTCTGAAATAAGGCCCATCTTCATCCTTCCTTGGAACACCCATGAGATCCCTGTGGATGACTTCTTGTTTACCTGCCACCTTCCTTTTCTTTGAGACTTTCCTCATTAATGAACATTCTATCATAATAGCCAGAATGAAGTCTTTAATTGTTCACTGCATTTTCACAATAGGCATGGAGATAGAGGTGGGAGAGTTCTCTGGGTAAATCTTTTTCTATCATTTAGATTTTCAAACAATGTGACTGCATCACCTGCTTTAAAATTTTTAATTTAATTAAAAATACAAAAGAAGCAAAAGATATTTCTGATTAACTAATGGCTAAATTGAAAGTTCCATTAACCAGCCTCTCTCAGTCTCAGCATCCCAGTTAGTAATTTCAGGATAGAAGCATGTCCCACTTTTCAGTCTTCTTTTCTACTGACTGATGAAGTGCTGGCTCTCTAACACTTTCCCGGCTTTCCTCCCTCATAAGTACACTCAGTAATGACAGCAGTGGAGAGAAAGGGAAAAGGCAGGGAGCAGTTTGGTCCTCTGATGTATACTTTTTTAACGCCTGGCTGATGAAATTCCCTACTTTGAGCCCATAATCTCTCCTCCTCCTGCAAAAACAAAGGAATGTCATTTTCTCTATTTTCTCTTCTCATCCTCCACACGTCCCTGCCCTTTGGGTCTTCTTTATCTTTCCCTGTCAGTTGTCATTAACATTTTGGAGGCCTGAGCCTCCCTGTACCTCGTGCACGCTCACTCCCCTGTCCCTGCTGGCCAGAGTGGGATGTGGTGCCCGGCTTTGCTGACAAGCCCTGGGAACAGGCACAGGAGCGGAAGGAACCTGGGTCCCTGAGTGACAGTGAGGAACAAAGCTGCCCTGAGGGCCTGCACATTGACACTGAGACTGTTACATGAGAGAAAAAGAAACTTCTTTTCTAAGCCACTATGCGACTTAACTTTATCCTAATGAACACAGTTTCTTTTCAAGAAAATCGAAAGGGTTGTTATAGATAATCTCTAAGAAGCTCCCCAGTGCTCACTGATGTGAATCAAAGCCTGATTTTGCTACTTTAAGGGTTATAGAGGCTTTGAAGCAAAGCTGCATTTAGAGAGCATACCACTGGGCACAGCTGTGATGCCTGTGCTACTCTGTGGCCTAATGGATAAGACCTGGACTTTGGGCTCAGCCCTCATAACTTCAGCTCCTGGCTCTACTCCTCACCACCTGTGACCTTGGGTGAATTGCTTAAGCTGTCTGAGCCTCACTTCCTTATCTATAAAATTCAGATAATACTAGGAAATCTTTCACAAAGTGAGATAATCCAGGAGAAGTTCTTGACTAATAGTAAATGCTCAATAAATGGTAGTTTTTATCATTGTGGTTGTTATTGTTATTATGACCTTTGTCAAGAATATAAATCCCAACTGTAATACTATTTGTATGAACAAGTTTTATCCACATTCTGGTTATATGCTTTATATCATCATTTTAAAGAATTAACAGATAAAAACATCACAAAAGATTGAAATCCCTGTGCAGGGTGAGGGATTGGATGTGGGAGAAACTTCTACTCTTTGCCCTGTGTAGTTCTCCTGTCTTTCCTGGGAACCCTGGAGGGCTATACTTCCCAGCCCTCTTGCAATTAGGGCCTCATGACTAGTTCTCATTAAGGGGCAGTGAGTCAAAGTAATGTATATGACATCTGGTGCAATGTATTTCAGAGTGAATGTGAATTCTCCCTGGTCTCTCTTCCCCTGAAACCCCTGGTTGAGCTGGCAGCATCAAACAATGATGAATCCCCCCATTGACCTAGATCTTTGAGGGATTATGTAGAGTAAGTCCACTTCCCATCTTTGACCTCCCACTACTCACATTGGACATATGGGATGAGAAATAAATCTTGTTGTATTGACACTGAATACACTATTACATTACCTATCCTTTTCTACTATAACAGGTAATGACCAAGTCACCATAATATCCAAAATACTTAAGCCTTTGAACTGAATTGAAATGTCAATGTGCCCACCATCTGTCTACTGCTATAGGCCCTTGTTTGAAATCTCCATGACTAAAATTCCTAAAGGTGATTTAAAACAGGAATTTTAATTATTTCTTTAACAAACCTACAGAGATAAAAAAGTTCCAGGACTGATTAATATGGAGGTTCTATGATTAGAGCCACTGGTAGTGTAGGGAAAAGCTATTATAGTTTGTGACTGATTGTATTAAGATGATTTTTTTTATGCATTTTATTACATAGAAAGTCTGACTTTCGAGTCAGACTGCCTAGGTTTGAATTCCGACTTCATTTCTTATTTTGGGCAAGTTCCTTAACTTCTCTGGCCCTCAGTTTCTTCATTTATAAAATGGTTTAATGCACCTCACTTAAAAGGTTATTATAGGGATTAAACAAGTTTATATATAGTTCTTCGATTACACATGACACATAGTCCTATATGTGTTAACTATTATTATTCTGATGATTATTTCTAATAATCTAATGATTTCTGAAATTAGAAATCATGCCATATGATCCTGGCATAGGAATAGACCAATAAGTCATTGAAACACAATAGAGAACCCAGAAATAGATGCAAGACAGGACTGCTATCCACTTGGCTTGAATGGTGTCCCTGTAGCAGTGATTTACAGACAGCACCTGTTCTGACTGGCTTGTGTTCATGCTGTTGCGATTGTTTATATTTTGAATACACCCTCTGTCCCAGGGCATATGGAAATTTAGTACACGTAAAATGTTGTACTTCAATTCAGTGATTAAGGACGATTTATTTCACATATATTGTTCGGTTTTTTTTTAATATTTTTTTGATGTGGACCATTTTTAAAGTCTTTATTGAATTTGTTACAATATTGCCTCTGTTTCATGTTTTGGCTTTTTGGCCAAGAGGCATGTGGAATCCCAGCTCCCTGACCAGGGATGGAACCCGCACCCCCTGCACTGGAAGGTGGAGTCTCAACCACTGGACTGCCAGG
This sequence comes from Physeter macrocephalus, assembly GCF_002837175.3. NCBI lineage: Eukaryota > Metazoa > Chordata > Mammalia > Artiodactyla > Physeteridae > Physeter > Physeter macrocephalus. The sequence goes on from NC_041217.1 coordinate 109,412,213, forward strand.
GAAGTCCCAATTTCACATATATTGTTGACAAACACCTCGTTATATATAAGGTAGAATAAAAAGTACGACCATTACCTTATATTATATAAAAGTACATTTTAGACAGATTTGAGATTTAAGTGTAAAAATGTAAAAATGAAAATTTGGCTTTAAACATTGGTTGGAGAGTCCTTTAGTAGGAAACCCAGAAGCTGTACAAGTAGAGACAGATAACTATTCAAAAAAAAAAAAAAAAAAAAAAAAAAATATATATATATATATATATACACATATATAGTATGGAAAAAATACCACAAACAAATTCAGTAGACAAATGATAGATTAGGAAAAATATTTACAATGCATGTGACAAATGAAGGGTTAAGAGTTTTACTATACAAAAGCTGAAAAAAAAAAAAAAGGTAACCTAATGGAAAATGGACAAAATGTAAAAAGGCCAATTCATGTAAGAGCAAAACCAAGATGGCCACTAAACACAGACAAAGATAGCAAGATGTCTGCCTCATAAGGAGTCAGGGGATTGCAAACTGAGGTAACCATGAAATATCCCTTTACAGACATCAGATTGGCAACAATAAAAAAGAGATAACAGCTACTGCTTTCAGGAATATGTGGAAAGGGGCACACTCACACATTACTAGTGGAAATGTGAAGTGTTAGATTATTTTGGAAAGCAAAGTTAAAATAAAAAACATACATACCTTTTTCCTAGCAATCTTACTCATATGAAGAATTTTTCCACTTAAATAGAAGCACCAGTATGAAAGGGTATATGTACAAGAATGTTTATTGCATCCTTGTTTGCCATTAGGAAAAAATGTAAAAATTAGTTATTAGGTTCATCCATTCAATGGAAGAATAATGCAGTCATTAAAAAGAATGTGTTTAGGGCTATACCAGTTTTCTTGAAGGGATCTCCATGGTATAGTTTAGATAAGACAGATGAAATACAGAGAAATGCCTGTTATAAACACACACATACACACACACAAACATACAAGCACAACATAAATGTATCTGATCATATGAATGTGGGGAAAGAAAAGGACATATCCATACCGTATTTTTATATTGATTCCCTGGGATGAGAATACAACCAAAGAAGCAATTTAAAAAAAAAGAATTTTAAGTGCCATAATAAAAATAGCATGTATGGGATTCCATTCACATAAATTTATATATAGATAAGTGAGATGCATAAAAGGATGAGCACCAAAATATTAACTGTGGTTATGTCAGACAGGGTGTTGAGACTTCAGGTCATTTTTACTTTCTTCCTTACATGTTTGTATATTGTTTTTTGATTTTTAAAATGTATTACTTACATAATCAGAAAAACATAAAACTATTTTCATTATTTGGGAAATAAATAAAGGAATGAAAATCCTCAGCAAACTTCTAGTTAAATTCGATATTAATTCAGGGAGAAACTTGAAATGTTATCATAGAAACACCTAAATAATACTGAATAATCTCCTAATTTATTTAAATTTGATTTAAAACAATAAAAATATTTAAGTATCTTTTAAAGATTTTGTTCTAGTTTTCTCCCTTAGATAATAAAATGTAGCAAAATCCTCAGGTCATTTGACCTGAGTTTTTGTTATTCAGAGAGAAATTTTTCACATGATTCAAAAGAGCTTTTGTTAAAAGATTTTGTTAAAAGTTTTCTTTTCTTTTCATAGTTTTAATGAAATCCTTTAATTTTCTTTCTTTAACGGGTCACTTCCTTGTATCCTGGTGTTTTCCTCATTTCTGGAGACCTGCTAATTTAATGGTTTTATCCCCCCACCCTGCTTCCTTAAATTTGACTGTATACTTTGTGGTAATCAAATTACTACAAGCTTGTTATTAGCGCACTTTGTCTCTTTATGGTCTCAACACAAAGGATTTATAGTGTTTTCAGTTCTTATCTTGTGAGTCCATTCATATGTATATGAAACAGTTGAAAAGCTGTTTATAAATGAAAAGCTAAAATTATAATCCTGAAAGGACCTCTACACCTTACGTTAAAAAGTGGTATTATAGTAACATATAATATTATAGTAACTACACTTCGGTAAAACTTAAATAAATAAATCATTTTTTTAAAGAAAAAAAAAGCGGTATTATAGGGAAAGAACAGTAGGCAGCAAAAGCACTATCAGAATAAGCCCGCGAGCGATTAGACCGGGTGAGATATGGGCACTGTTTCAAACAGCTTAACTAGACACATACACCACATTTTTCTCTTTTCTGGCTCCCTTGGGCTTCTACATTCCAGCCCTCTCACCATTGTCTACCCACTCAGTCTTTTTTCTTTCTTCTTTGACTGAAACATCTTCATGGTTTTCTTGAGTATTGTGTTCCAGTAAATTTTCTTTCACAATGAGAAGCTTATTGGTATCTAATTTTAATAAATGTGTTCTCTCTTTAGTGACCAGTGTATTGAAAAACAAAAAGTATAAGCACAGCTGAATTTCTCAAACCTTCTCTGGTCCCTGGAGGAAAGTGTTAGTATGAAACCATGGATCAGGTCAGCGCTAGACAGCTCCACTCCTCGCTAGCAGGAAGCCTCACTTTATTATGAATTGTGGGAAGGGCACTCCTTTGCTCCCTGACTTAGGCCCGTTCTGCCTTTCTAGAGGCAAGAAAACTCATGCTGATGTCAAAAATGGGGTCTGCAATACTTATCCAATAGGGAAGTTGTAAAACTTAAGCCATGTTTTTGTAGCATTTTCCAAACTATTGCTGAAAGAGTTGCGGAAATCCAATGTTAGTCTTGTTTCTACCACTACTGTGACTCATTTTGTTTCAGTGATGCAACAGGTAAAAATACAATCGTTGCTGATGATCAAGATAAGTTTGAGGTTTGCATATGACCTAAAGACGCAAAGAATTGTCATTATCTTTCCGTAACAAAAATCTTATTCAAAGGGCTCTCTGTAATGACTGGATGTCAATGCTTTTTCAAATTGGAGAATCTGTTTTGATGCTTTGGAAAATTCCAGTCGCTTTCTGCAGCTTCCTTATTGACAAGGGCTATCAGGCTTTCCGAGAGGGTCTTATCTGCAAGCTGCAGCAGTGGCTGCTCGAGCTGCCAAACAGGTTCAGTGGGATTACACAGCTGCCTGGGAGCTGGAGGCCAGGCTGGGTGAGCTCCCAGCTTTCTCCTTTCAAGGTCTGCAGGCTTTGACCTGTAAATAGGTGCCTACACAGGGTCTAATCTGTCACACAAATATGCCTTAGCAAAAGTGGTAATGCCCCTTATTACCTGGCTTAGCAACAATCCCAAGACACATATTTAGAAAGGTACCTGTATAAATTGCTATACTTTAAACTATGCCTGGTATTTCTATAAAACCCTCTTAAGAGATGATATAATGATTCAAAGTTATTTATAGTAGCCAATGAGAACAAGTCCCTTCCTATAACCCCAGCTCTCAAGAGCAGCCCTAAAATAACAAACCAACACGTGTACTAGGTGGATGCCCTTTAGGCTGAGCTCAAGTGTTCTGTTCTTGGGGATTGCGTTTTACTCATTTGAAATGACTTTTACCAATTCTACCCACCATGATTTGTGATCTTAATGCTTCCATTAAAACATATTTTAATTTTTAATGTTTTCTTGATAGTTCAGAGAACAGTTTTCAATTTGTGAAAAAAAAAACAAAACCACCCTCTAAAATTGGAGTAATCTCTGATATTCACAGTTGGGAAGTAAATTCCTAGCTAAGATTTGTTTTTTTATTCCTAAAATGGAGACAAATTGGGTAACAAATGAAAAGTGCTGTGAAAATGTAAGCCATTATTATGAAGGCCATTGGCAGGTTATTTGTGGGAAAAAGTAATCAGAAGAGAGATTAGGACTTCCATTCAACAAATAATATAAATATTTTAAATATTTCCGCAGTTAGCACTTTCTAATAACAAAAGCCCTTGTCAGAATAAAATTCTTTTTTTTGCCTCTCACTGTTGTGGCCTCTCCCGTTGCGGAGCACAGGCTCCGGACGCGCAGGCTCAGCGGCCATGGCTCACGGGCCCAGCCGCTCCGCGGCATGTGGGATCTTCCCGGACCGGGGCACGAACCTGTGTCCTCTGCATGGCAGGCTGACTCTCAACCACTGCGCCACCAGGGAAGCCCACATTCTTCTTTTGAAGTGGGGAGAGTAACAACTGGGTCATTCTGTTCTGTCATATCAAGTCTCAACTCATTATCATGAATGATATAAACTATTAAAACACTATCTTCCCTAATGTGCATTTCACTGATTATTTATTAATATTTCTATAAAGTAAACAGAAGTTATAGTAACAAGTTATTTTAAAAATATTTAGTGTTTAATACATATGGCAAGGCACCCTCTTCTTTAGAGGTATACTTCAATAGAACTGGCTCCCCTGTGGTGGAAAATCGTTAATTATTCAATGTTAAACAATGACATATTTACCCATCCTTTTTTTTAAAGACAGTCGCTTTTGAAGAGATTATTTAGAGGTTTGTATTTAAATTGGAAGGACTTAACAATTATTTGCTCTCATCATTAGCTCTGTGATGGAGGGAAGGAGGCTAGTATTATTGTCAGGTTTTCAGATTTTTTTAAAGTGGCCACAATTTTTAATATTAAATGAACAACTTTGAAACAATTTATTTTGTAACAGAGTGAACCAACAGGTGCCCTGTTTATCCTACAATAAATAGCTACAAGGTTTATAAATGATACCATATTATTGATACTATGGATTTCTTGGAGTGTTGTCTCAATTTCAGAAATCCTTTTTTCTCACAGTCTCAGTCTAATTTTTGTTTCTATGTTAAGACTACTGCCTCTTCCTCACTCCTTTTCCATTTTTCCATCCATCCATTCATTCATTCACCAACTATTGAGCATGTACCATGCTCTGAGGATAGAAAGAACAATACTTGAGCTGAAACTTGAAAAATAATTTGGGCTCTATCTGTGACTGGTCCCTACCCCCATGGAGCTTACATCCTAGTCTGGGAGATGGACAGTAAACAAGTAAAATATATCAGTAAGAAAGATAATTACAATTTGTGATATCTGTTATGATCAGAGACTCTTTGTTGCAGTACTGTTTGAGCTGAGACCTGAAGAATGAACAAGAGCCAGCTATACATTCTCTGCAAAGAGGAATTCCTGTACAGAGTCCCTGAGCAGCAAATGCTGTGAGGATCTGAGAAACAGAAAGGTGGTCAGCATGGTTGAAGAGTGGGGAGAGTGGAATGAGGTGAGGATGGAAAGGCAGACAGAAGCCACATCATACAGGCCCTCACAGGCTGAGGAAGGAAGTTTGGAATATCTTATATGAGCAGTAAGACCCTAAAGGGCTTAAGCAGGGGAGGGTCAGGTGAATGTGGAGGGGAGGGGTGTTCAGGATGAAGGGACAGTCACATGCAAAGATGTGGAGATATGAAAAAGTGTGGTAAAACTTTTAAAATTCAGGAAAGAGCCCCACATTTAGAATCTTGTGTGCAAGTGGATCTGATGACTAAGTGAAGCAGCTTTCTACACTAAAATTCTGTCACTAGTCAAAAAATTGACAACCCCGTAAGTCCAAAGCTTTGGAACACCGCACTATCTCAGGGAAACCAAACCCATAGTTTTGAAATCAATTTATTGTGCTCAGAGGACATATTAAATGAACCAAGTGAGTGACTTTGATCCATGACTAGTCTTTCAGAGGACACAGAACAATATCATTCCCTTCCTTTTCTCTGGCCACAAGTAATCAGAAATCATTAGTGATCCTTCTTATTTTTATTGGTTCAGAAATGTCTGCCTCTTTAAAGGGTACAGGAGATAATTTGTGGCAAAAGCACCCATTTCTGAGTATCAAAATTGCATTACCAGGATAGGGTTTTTTGGGTTTTAAAAAAATTTTTTATTTATTTATTTTTAACTGTGTTGGGTCTTCGTTGCTGTGCGCGGGCTTTCTGTAGTTGCGGTGAACGGGGGCTACTCTTCGTTGCAGTGCGCGGGCTTCTCATTGCAGTGGCTTCTCTTGTTGCGGAGCACAGGTTCTAGGCACATGGGCCTCAGCAGTTGTGGCTCTCAGGCTCCAGAGGGCAGGCTCAGTAGTTGTGGCGCACGGGCTTAGTTGCTCCAGGGCATGTGGAATCTTCCCGGACCAGGGCTCGAACCCTTGTGCCCTGCATTGGCAGGTGGATTCTTTTTTTTTTTTTTTTTTTTGCGGTACGCGGGCCTCTCACTGTTGTGGCCTCCCGGACGCACAGGCTCAGCCGCCATGGATCACGGGCCGGTGGATTCTTTTTTTTTTTTTTTTTTTTGCGGTACGCGGGCCTCTCACTGTTGTGGCCTCCCGGCCGCACAGGCTCAGCGGCCATGGATCACGGGCTCAGCCGCTCCGCGGCATGTGGGATCTTCCCGGACCGGGGCACGAACCCGTGTCCCCTGCATCGGCAGGCGGACTCTCAACCACCGCGCCACCAGGGAAGCCCTGGCAGGTGGATTCTTAACCACTGAGCCACCACCAGGGAAGCCCCCAGGATAGGGTATTATGTTTCTAGGATGCTTAGGTGTTTGGAGATAAATCTGCTGTGTTTTTCTAAGAACCGTTCATTAAATTATGAGTTCAAGCTCAGCCTTTGCACTTGCTGTTATTTATCTTGCTGACGTTGGTGAATACCTGCTCCATAGCATCCGAAAGGGAGATTTCCGGTGGGCTCTTCACTGGTGGCCTTTTTAGTTATAACTCATCTTCCTAATTCCCCTTTACCTTTCTGTCTTAACCTGTAATTGACCTAATCCATGCATTTTCTTGTGTCCTTTAGCAAGCCAAGTTCCCTGTTTTTTTTCCCAGGGCAGTTTTGGAATGTTTACATGGAGAATTCGATTCGTTTATGGTTTGGCTCATTCTCTGTTAACATAATGCTATGGAATGAAATCTTTGCTCCTCTTCAGCCCTGACAGGACTTGGCAGTGACTACTACTTATTTCGTCGTGGTTTCCATTTGGAGAAAAAGCACTCACTTCTCTTTTCATACACAGCCCTGCCTCAGACATTCCTCCTGATAGGATGTCCTTCTGTCTCTCTTCCTTTTATCTATCAGCTAATCTCACATTCTTGCAGAAGCAGACCCCTTGCCATTCCCAAGCACACGCTGAACTTTCGCATCCCTTTGCCTTTGCTCATGCTGTTGCATGAGCAAAAAAAGAGTTCTAGCAAGGATGCCCTCCCCACTCATTTCTAGCCAGCCAGCATTTCAATCCTGCCTCCTTCACCAAGTCTTTTCAGAACCTTTAATCACAAGTCTTTGTTTGACTTTTAATTGGGCATTTTTCCCAAGACCATGCAATGGACCTGTTCGGGTTTCCTGAGAACAACAATTAGAACCAAAGAAATCATTTGACAAACAAAGGGTTAAGCCTGTGGCTAGAATGGGGAGAAAAACCGCCAGGTATTTGGGAAAGAAACAGATCATAGAGGGAAAGCTTAGGCTTTGGAATCAGATGTAATTTTTTTAGTGTGGATTCTAACAGTCACTTACCAGTTCTGTGACCTTGAGCAGGTAACTTTCCCTCCCTGAGTTTCAGGCTTCTCATCTGTGCAGTGGGGGTAGAGAGTCCTGTTTCTCAGACTTATGAGGAGTAAATGAAAAGATATATGGGCTTCCCTGGTGGCGCAGTGGTTGAGAATCTGCCTGCTAATGCAGGGGACAAGGGTTCGAGCTCTGGTCTGGGAGGATCCCACATGCCCTGGAGCAACTAGGCCCGTGTGCCACAACTACTGAGCCTGCGCGTCTGGAGCCTGTGCTCCGCAACAAGAGAGGCCGCGATAGTGACAGGCCCGCGCACCGTGATGAAGAGTGGCCCCTGCTTGCCACAACTAGGGAAAGCCCTTGCACAGAAACGAAGACCCAACACAGCAAAAATAAATAAATAAATTAATTAAAAAACAAATTCCTACCCCAAATGTCTAAAAAAAAAAGAAAAAACAAAGATATATGATTAACTGTTGGCCAGAGTAGGATCTCCATAAATGCTAGTTCTCCTCCATTAAGTTCTACATGGAAGAGAAGCAAGGGATTGGTCTAGAATTCCTACCTGCATGTAGAAACTCAGGTGAGGTTCCAGTGTGTACAAAGTTGGGAACAAAGTAGATAGGCAGTAGAAGAAGGGTGAGAAGACTTGCAAGTTGTAGATTATGGAGGGAAGTGGGTCAGCAGCTTTCCCAGGGAATGGAATACCCGGTGGTATCAAGTGTGATAGCGGGGTTTGAGGAAAACTAAAATCAGGACAGCCTGTAGGAACTAGTTAGAAATTCAAAGCACAGGGATTAGAAAAATTGAATATGTGGACCCTTGGGCTAGGCCTAGTGACTTTCTTTGACCAATGGAACGTGAGCAGAAATAAAACATCAGCTCCAAGCCTAGGCCATAAAAGACATGCCAGGGGTAGCTACTGCTCCTTCCGCCAGGCAGCAAAATGAGGCATGTATAGCTAAACTGACCTGTAGCCTTATCAGAGCTGCCCCAATTGACTTGCAAACCCATGAGCAAAAAGTAAATAATAATTGTTGCATGCCCTTGAGATTTCATGGTTGTTTGTTGTGCAGTGTTATTGCAGCAATTGCTGACTGATACACCATCCTTCTTATCTGTTAGTTCAGTGGCATGAGGAGCCCCAAATTTTGTTGTTTCAAATTACTATTCAGTGGAAACATTTTTATGTCCCTTGACACAAAATGGATCCATTCTTCTGAAGGGGACCATGATCTCCCCAACAGAGCTCAAAGTTTCAGATGCAGAAAGCAAATATTGTGTGTGTGTTGGGGAAGGGGGCGTGGAGTGGGTTGTTAGACATAATAGTGAGAGGAAATCTCTCCCTACTACTTCCACCTATTATGGATTGCATGTTTGTCTCCCCCCTAAATTCATATATGTTGAACCTTTAACCACCAGTGGGATGATATTTGGAGGTAGAGCCTTTGGGCGGTAATGAGGTCTAGATGAGGTCACATGGGTGGTGCCTTCCTGATGGGACTGGTGTTCTCATTAGAAGAAGAAGAGACACGAGAGTTTTCTCTTTCTCAAGGATCATGCACTGAGGAAAGGCCATGTGAGCACAACAGCAAGAAAGCACTGTCTACCAGGCAGGAAGTGGGCCCTAACTAGACACCAAATCTGCCACACCTTGATCTTGGACTTTTAGCCTCCAGAACTGTGGGAAATAAAATTCTGTTATTTAAGCCACCCAGTCTATGGTATTTTGTTATAGCAGTCTGAGCTGACTAAGACACTAGCCTTTGATTCTAGGACTCGTATATTCTTGCTATTGTATAAGTAGTCCCAGCTGCTGATAAAAAGCATATACTGCATCCTATAACATCATCCTTTCACAGGGCATTGTCTTCCCCTTGGCACTGTAGCTGAGCCTTCAGGAGGCCATTACACCATTCTAGAAAGTTACCTGCTCTGGGGGATGGGATAAGTGATAAGACCATGAACTCTGAGCACATATCCTGTGCCACACTGCTTTTGTATCATGAATTCCTCATGCGGAATCAAAGGTATGACGGAGAATAAGATGACCTCTGTAAGTCCATGGATGGTGGTGCTGGCCGAAGTGTTCTAGGAGGCCAAAGGTTGTCATGTCAAAGAGGACATGATGGAAGTTGTTCAACATAGTAGATCCGCCGCCAAAGCGCTGGGTTGCTCCCCGTAGGAACGTTGCCACACTTAAGACAGTATGAATGAGGCTGATGGCAGATTAGGCAGCAGTTGGTAACCAGGTCAGTCCTGTTGAGGGGAAAACATCCACTTCATTCTACCAGATCATTTCACTGAAGGAATGAAGGAGGAGCAACAGAAATTGTGTATATCTAGGTAAATGAAATAGTCTATTCTTTTCCTCTTAAATTCTTCAAAATATATTTGAAGGTTGAAGTCAAAATTATAAAATTTCTAATGGGGTTTCAATGTAGGTAGATGTAAGGGATAAGACAATTATAATACAAAGGGAGAGGGTAAGAGGGCCTACATGGTGGTTGCTTCCACATTCCACTTGAAGTGGCAAAATATTAATTTTAAGTGGACTGTGAAAAGTTAAGTATATATAGCCTTAGAAGGACCAACTAAAAAACATTACAAAGAGATAGAGTCAAAATCACCAAAGATAAGTTAAAATGGAATACTAGAAAGTGTTAAAAAACCTAAAAGAAGAGAAAAAATGGGAAACAGAGGAAACACACAAAAAATAGGAATAAAATGGTAGACTAAATCCAAATACATAAATAATTTCATGAAATGTAAATGGAATGAATAATCAAGTTTCTTTCTGGTATTATTTCTCTTATGTCTGAAGAACTTGAAAAATTCCTTTAGAGCATGTCTACTGGCAATGTTTTTCTTCATCTAAGAATGTTTTATGTCACCATTCCCTTTAGGAATCTGAAGGATGGCTTAGGTCAGTATACAATTCTGAGTTGACAGTTTTTTCGACACTTGAAAAATGTTGTGCTATTTTCTTCTAATCTCCATGGCTCTGATGAGAAATCTATAGTCATTGGAACCATTGTCCAATGATAGGTAATGAGATAACGCATAATTTTTCCTCTGGCTGCTTTTAAGATTTTTTCTTTGTAGTTTTCAGTAGGTTGATTATGATGTCTGGGCATGGATTTCTTTAGATTTATTTTTTTGGGGAGTTAGCTGAATTTCTTAAATCTCTATGTTTATGTCTTTCATCAAACTTGGGAAGTTTTCAGTCATTTCATCCTCAAATATTTTTTTCATCATCACATTCTCCTCTCCTTCTGGGGCTCTGATGATGTGAATGTTAGATCTTTTGTTATTAACCCATAGATCTCTGAGCCTCTGTTCATTTTTCTAAAAATCTTTCTTCTATGTTATTCAGATTGCAAATTTTATATTGATATATCTTTAAGTTCATTGATTCTTTCTCCATCATCTCCATTCTTTTGAGCCTATCCAGTGAAGTTTTAAATTTTGATCGCTGTATTTTTCAATTATAAAATTTTCACTTGGTTCTCCTTTATATGTTCTCTATTTTTTTTGCTGAAACTTTCTATTTTTTTTACTTCAGAATGTTTCCAATTGTTTGTTGAAGTATTTATGTAATAGCTGTTTTAAAGTCTTTTTCAGATAATACCAACATCTGTGTCATGCTGGTATTTATATCTATTGATCATCTTTTCCTATGCAAGTTAAGATTTTCTTGGTTATTTGTACACTGAGTAATTTTGGCTTATAGCCTGCACATACTGAATTTTATGTTCTGAAACTCTGGGTCTTGTTAAAATCCTATAGAGAATGTAGATTTTTTTTTTTTTTTTTTAACAATCAGTCTGGCTAGGTTAAGGCTGCAAGTTTCAACCAACTTTCTGTGGGTTCTGCTTCCAATGTAAGGTCAGTTTTTCAAACCTTTGCGGCACTGTTCAGATCTGTCCCACATGTAGGTCATTTGTTAGTTAGTTTGGGGCATGGGTGGTGATGTATCTGTTAGTTCAGTTCTCAAAGTCTTTGATATGCTGATTAGGATCAGATCCACACATGCATAGCTCATGGTGAGCCCAGGAGTTCATGAACAATCTGTCTCAGTCTGTTCAGGCTGCTATAACAAAAACACCAGACTAGGTGACTTAAACTATAAACACTTATTTTCACAGTTTATTTATTACAATTCTGGAGGCTGGGAAGTCCAAGATTAAGGCACCAACAGATTTGGTGTCTGATGAGGGCTCACTTCCTGATTTATAGGTGGCTATCTTCTCACTGTGTATTCTCACATGGTGGAAGGGGTGAGGAAACTCTTTAGGGTCACTTTTTTAAAGGCACTAATCCCATTCATGAAGGCTCCACCCTCATGACCTAAGCACCTCCCAGAGGGCCCATTCCTAATATCATAACATTGGGCATTAGGTTTGAACATATGAATTTTGGGGCCTCACAGACATCCATTCTATGGCACAATCTCTCAGGTCCTTTTCATTTCCTTGGTGCTCCACTTTTTGGTCTGTGCACCACCAAGCTGAGGTGTTAGTTACATCTCTCTGCTGCTACTTCTATGACTGTGCTTGCATCCAGGGTAAGCAGCAGAAGGATGGGAGAGACAAAAAGGCAATGGGGTTTGTCTCACCTTCTTGGCGGGGGGGGAGGTTTACAGCTCCACCATTCAAAGTGAAAAGTTTCCCTCCCTTACAGTGTTGGCTTCTTTAGCTGCCATTGTGGCCTCTACCATCACTACCACAGGACTGCTTGGTTTCTGGAGCACAAGAGAACCGAAAGAAGAAAAAAACCCCAGGGATTTCTGTACTTTCTCTGAGCATTTGGGGCTCCCTTCCACCTCCATGAGACAGACTACAGGGCTTCTCCTGGAGGTCTCCCTTTTTGGGTCCCAGCACCCACTTCCAGGTGTGAAGTTACATTGCATTCAGGTCAAGGGGTACTGGAATTTTTAAAAAAGGTAAACTCACCACCAATTTGGTGTCCTTTGAACTCTGATCTTCCCCAATCCACCTGCTACTATTTACTCTTCAGAGTTTTCAAACAGGTGTTGTATGCATTCTGTTCATGTTTTATAATTAAGAGATAAGAGTGTACATTTTACCCAAGACCCTAGTTTGCCTTTTTGCTTCACAGATATTTTATTGTACTTGTCATGACTGCATTCTAGGGGGATCCATCTGGACCTGTGGGTGTACGTTCAGTTTTCATTAATAAATTATATCTGAGAAAGAATCCTCTCGTTTCTCCCTGTGTGTAGTATGTGGAGCAAATATAACTGTGATTCATATTTTAAATATACATTTATTTAATTCACTCCTGGGGTAAACAGAGACATAAAACTTCTCATACCTCCAGGCAGTCTTGACTTATGCATTGAACTTTGTTTCAGAGCTTTGTTCCCTTTTTATTTGAACAATCTTTGGGTATGGAATTAAGAGGTTGCTGACTGGTGTACAGAGTAAAAAAAAAAAAGTTTTCAGATTAGTGAACTTCTGCATTTAAAGAAAAACATTTTTTTTCAATGTAATTTCACAGAGATCCTGGTAAAAATGACATTCCCTATCGGGTCATTTGAAATTCTTGTTGTAAAGTAAGTTTTTATTTTTTCTTTCCTCAGACATATTAGATCAAACACACTCGCTAGTACCATGTTGCTGTTATAATAAAACATCACATTCTAAGATAATTGTTCTGTATTACCAGAATAGTATTTCAATACTACTATTGATGTTGAAATATTGAAAAGCATGGTTTCCCAGCAGTAACTATCCTCCATGTGAAGTTAAATTCCACTTTAGCAGTTATGTGTGTGTGTGGGGGCGGATGGTTACATGAGATTTTTTTCACTTATCTTTGCTTTTCTATATTTTCCAAGTTATCTATGATTTTAAAGAAAGAATCATTTTCATCAGATTCAAATATGCTTTTAAAAATGAAGGTATTTGTGTTAGAAGCTTGAAAAACTGGGCTTGGATCCTCCTCGGTCCTGAATAACTATCATTAAATGTCTTCCCCCTGGGTCTCAGGGGTCTCATCTGAATGTGGTTATGAAAATCTCTGTTCTACCTACTCCCAAAGACTTTTGGTGAGAATCAGACTAGGAGGTGAAGTAAAACCACTTACTATCAATAAAATTCATGAAGCTTATGCTGATGCTGAGATTATAATGAGAGAAATAAGGCAGGAGAAGGAAATTTGATCATCAACATAGACACTGGCCCATTGGATACTGGAGTTGACAATAGGTTACTTTAAATTATGGCACTGAACTTTCCTTTCTTCTGGAAACAATTTTTGTGTATTCCTTGAAGGCAAGAGGTCAAAAACTGGAAACCAGTACATGTATTTGGATGATCCGCTCACAGTTAGCCTGTATGGTATTTTTTTAAATTCACCTCCTCAGTCAGTTAAAAAAAAGGAAGATGAGGGACTTCCCTGGTGGTTCAGAGGTTAAGACTGCGCTTCCACTGCACGGGGCGCGGGTTGGATCCCTGGTGGTAGACCGCCTGCCTGTGCAGCGTGGCAAAAAAAAAAAGAGGAAGATGAAACAAGGAAGAGGGCGTGGTTCTTTGTAGTTCTTCATTCCTTGAGCTGGGAAAGCAGTTGTTCCCTTTTAATAGGCAGGCATGTTCTCTGGTTCTATCCCTGGACTGTAAACTCATTGATAAGACCTGCCAGATCCTGGAGGGCACTGAGCTTGGACTCTGTTGTAGATGTCTGAGATCAAGTTGTCTTTGCATGAAACTCCTCTTTAGCATTTTTCAGCGCAATTACCAAGTTTTTGTAGGGTGCTGGCCCCTCTGTTGACCATTACACTGCCGATAACTTTGTAGGCTCTTATCTTCTCTTAATAAAGAAGCCATGGGACTTCCTAGGTGGCACAGTGGTTAAGAATCCGCCTGCCAATGCAGGGGACACGGCTTCGAGCCTTGGTCTGGGAAGGTCCCACATGCCGCGGAGCAACTAAGTCTGTGTGCCAACACTACTGAGCCTGTGCTCTGGAGCCCGCGAGCTACAACTACTGAGCCCGCGAGCCGCAACTACTGAGGCCTGCGTGCCTAGAGCCCGTGCTCTGCAAGAAGAGAAGCCACCGCAATGAGAAGCCTGCGCACCCCGACACTGAGCCCGCGAGCCGCAACTACTGAGGCCTGCGTGCCTAGAGCCCGTGCTCTGCAAGAAGAGAAGCCACCGCAATGAGAAGCCTGCGCACCGCAACAAAGAGTAGCCCCTGCTCGCCACAACTAGAGAAAGCCCACGCACAGCAACGAAGACCCAACACAGCCAAAAATAAAGAAAGAAGCCACTTATATGTGTTAGTTGAATATGTAGAATTGAGGGCTCTGTTGAAAAACTAGGATACGATGTGTGAAAGCCTTTCTGACAGTGATTGCCCAGTGAAACAAGCTTTCAAGCTAATTATTTGCATCTCTAGGTGCATCTAGGAAAACTGTTACCATGCTTCATCGTAAATGAGTCAGTAGAGATGGTGACTTTGTTTACTATGGTGATAAAATAGATGGTCCTATTCTTCATCTTGAATTCATTATTCATGTGTGAAAGAACTTCATTAACCCTTGGATGAGTTGTTTAGTAAAAATGATAAGAAGGTGTGTTTTGTGAACAGGCATGTGACTTGAGACTAGTGTCCAGATTTCAAAGAATAGGTTAGGATGTGCAATGTTGGGCCCTATGGGTTCAAAGAATAACACATGATCCCAGCCATCAATGAAAGTATAATGCAAGAAAGAATTTCTTTGGAAATTATTGTCTTGTTGTAATTAATAACTGGAGGCAGAATTTTTCAGAGCAAAGAAATTGTCATAACTTTCTGGTGTGTTCATCAGTATTGTCACAAATATGCATAAAACTAAATCTTTTACCACTTCAATTTACCACTTCCATAACATGTTACTTTAAGAGCCCTCCTATTTAAAAGAACACACTTGTCTTAGTCTGCTCAGGATGCTGTAACAAAAATACAATAGACTGGGTGGCTCAAACAATAGAAATTTATTTTCTTACAATTCTGGAGGCTGGAAATCCAAGATCAGAGTGCTCACATGGTTGGTTTCTGGTGAGGTTTCTCTCCTTGGCTTGCAGAGGAGCTCACACTAAAGACTGAATGTTTGTGTGCCCCAAACTCATATATTGAATCTTAATGCCCAGTGTATTTGGGTGGTATTTGGAAGTGGGGCCTTTGGAAGGTGATTACGTCACGTGTGTAGAGCCAACATGAATGGGTTTAGTGCCCTTATGAAAGAGATTCTAAAGAGCTTCCTTGCCCCTTTCACCATGTGAGAACACAGAGAAAAGATGGCCCTATGTGAACCAGGAAGTGGGTTCTCACCAGACATCAAGTCTGTTGCTCCTTGATCTTGGACTTCTCTGCCCATGGACCAGTGAGAAGTAAATGTTTGATGTTGACAAGCCACCCAGTCTTTGGTACTTTTGTTATAGCAGCCCAAATGGACTAAGAAAAGCTCACATGGACTTTCCTTGGTCTGTATTTGGAGAAAGGAATCAAGCTGTCTGGTGTCTCTTCTTACAAGGACAGTAATTCCATTAAACTGGGACCCCACTCTCTTGACCTAATTACCTCCCAAAGGAGCCATCTCCAGATATTATCACATCGGGGCTTCAACATATGAAATTTGGGAAGATGCAAATATTTAGTCCATAGCACCACTTGAAATGTGTTTCTTGGCATCTACCACTTCTGCACTGAATGGGCATTTCTGATCTTGCATATACTATGTTCCCCTCTCTTGTATGTGTCATAGATCATTCATGTACCACAATTTAAAATAGCACCTGAAATAAAATTGAGATTTTTCTAAAGTAAAACCATGGAGGTATTAATAGTTAAATGTGCTCTCACAAAAACGAGATTGGGAGGAAAATAACTGGTTTTATACAGTAAAAAGAGTCTAGCATTCTTTCTGGATTACCTGAAATAGTTAATAAATAAGTGCTTACCCGAAGTTCCCTCTTGACATATAATTGAATAATCAGCAGATGATTTTAATCAGGAGAAAAGTTATCAGGCAGTTTTTGGTTTGGTTTTCCCCTCAGCTAGTTCCCTGCTATTGCAAAAATAAGGAGCTCCTTACCCTGTGCTTTAGACAAAATCCTCCAGTAGAAGAATACAAAAGGCTAAAACTGTGTTTACTTACTTACCTCTCAGTGTAATTATGGGTTTTTTGGGGTTTTTTTGGTAGTTTCTTGCTTATAAGTGTAAGTAATGCTCTTTGGTTTTGTTTACATGAAAGAACCATGAGTTTCTAAGTAAGAAATGAAAGGAGGTTATTTCTAAATGCCGAAAATGCTTTTGTCTTTTTTTTCTTGGTGGTAGTGAGAGGTTGAAGGGGTCAGAAAAGTCTTCTTGTTTATTTAATTTTGTAAGTCTAGATTTGGTAACTGATATTACCAAATATTGATAATTATTGATAATTACCAAATATTGATAATATTGATAATTACCAAATATTGATAATATTTCATATTGATAATTTGGTAATTGATACCAAGTCTATTACTTGGTAATTGATAGAGAAAAGTAAACTGTAAGTGAGAAGCCACTGTTATTTATTTGTTGAATATGTAGAAACTCTATTGAAAACCTAGGATTTGGTTTGTGAAAGCATTTCTGACAGATTTTGCCCAGTGAAACAGCGGCCAAGCTGTTCTTATTTGCATCTCCAATCTTCTCTTGAAGGTTCCTTTAAAACATTTTCTTTCATTGAGATTTTCCATGAATATTAGCTGGGAGTATAAAGATAAAAGGGCAGGAAAATAGAGCCTCTTTAAAAAAAATGAGATGTAATTTGCTTACCATAAAATTCACCATTTTAAAGTCTACAATTCAGTGATTTCCAGTATATTTACAAGGTTGTGCAACCATCACCACAATCTAATTCTAGAATAGTCTCATCATTTTAAAAAGAAATCCCATGCCCTTTAGCAATCAATCTTCATCTTCCCCCAGTCCCCGGCAACTACTAATCCATTTTCTGTCTCTATGGATTTGCTTATTCTCAATAGTTCACATAAATGAAATCATAAAATATGTCACCTTTTGTGTCTGACCTCTTTCACTTAGCATAACCCGCCTCCCCAGCCCCGCAAAGTGCAGCCTGCAGCATCTTAGTTCCTTCCCTGACCAGGGATTGAACCTCCCCAGGGCTCACAGTAGTGAAAGCTCAGAGTCCTAACCACTGGACCACCAGGGAACTGCTGAGCATGATGTTTTTAAGGTTCATCTATACCCTGCTAAACAGTAGCAATCTGATTTTACCAGGGAGGAAATGGAAACATATATTAACTTGCTCTTGGGTGTGAAAGTCACACATTCATTCAACAAATATGTATGGAGCACTAGTCTACCAGGTGAGGTTACAGTATTTGGGGGTGTTGCTGCTGTCACATAAACAAGTAAAGGGACATCTTATGCAGTATTAAATAGTAACAGGTACAATGGAGAGAAATAAAGCAAAATGAATAGATAGAGGTATTATTTTAGGTAAAGTGGTCAGGGAAGGACTCTCTGAGGAGGTAACATTGGAGGTGAGACCTGAATGGAAGGAGGGAGCAAGTCACACTGAAATCATTTCAGGCAGAGGGAAAAACAAATGCAAAGGCTCTGAGGCAAGAGTGTGTTTGGGGTGTTGGAGGGCAATGAGAGGAGAGAGGAGAGGAGAGAGGTCAGAAAGTTGGCCTCAGGTAGGTGCAGGGCAGCCCATCTAATATAAGGGAGGGAGGGAGGTGGAATATCAGGTAATGCCAGCTGGTAGATTGGGTGGTGGAAGAACAAGGAAGTTCTCTCCTGAATGTTTCCATTATCTCAGTGTAACAAAAAGAAAAGTGATAACTGAGAGTGAGGAGGGGGGTGGTGTCAAAATTAAGTTCAGAAAGGGAAGAGAATGAATGGACTGGGCTATTTAGTGGAGTTGTTTGGCAGCATCCAGGAACCACTTGAAGTCTGTGATGTTTTTCTCCAGTCACATTAAGCCATTCAAGTATCAAAGCAAAGTATGTGGGAAAGTTAGTTTTAACCAGGGATGGGGTTTTGCCAAATGAGTAGGACAATGGGAAAGAGGGACAAAAGAGTTGAGGATGTATGCAAGGGATTGATTATACGAAGACCATGCAATCTAAACTGGGAAAGCCAGAAGGGGAGTGATAGACTGGAGGGATAGTGGGATCAAAGTACTGCTGCAGGCAGTGCTATAGGGAGTGAGCTGGAAAATAGGAAGTGGTGTCTGAAGAGTTTGCAGTTATTGGTTATGACAAAGTCTAATATATGACTCTGGGACTGGGTGGCTGAAGTGGGTGAAGGACAAGATTATTAAGAGAAGTTCAAGAAAACAATAGGCCAGGGTATTGGGTGGATCCTTTCTGTGAATAAAGAAATCACCAAGAGTGATGACAAGAAAAATAGTGGAGAGAAAGAAATAGTGAGGTAGATGTTAGCAGGAATGAAGGGGAAGTTGGTAGATGACTACAAAAGCAGAGGCAGCAGGTGGTATTTCAAAAGAGCTGTGGAATTTTAGAAGGAAAGGGAAATACTGATCTGGAATTGGCAAAGATGAGCAAAAGTTCACCATGATCAGTGGTTTTGGGGTATATGATTGATCAAATTAGGATTTGAACCAGTTCTATCTGATTTCAAATCATTTCCATTATACCACTCAGAGTTTGGAATTATGGTTCTTGGACCTAGATTTCAACATTCTCTTGCCATCCCTGCAGTGTATATTGTTTGGCTGCCCTCAAAGTTGTATTGCTTTAAAACAGTTGCCAGGATCTATTTGAAAAGCTGGATTCCAATGAAAATTTTGAAAGTTCATACAGTGCAATTGGTTAATATGTTGAAGAAACTGGATCCTCTGACCTGTAGCTTCCCATAGTCCGGATTTTGTGATCACTCAGGTTTCCATTTTGGTAAGAATACATCATAGGTGGTGTTGTGTACTGGATCAGAGGCCGTAGAGTGTCAGGTTGTCTCTTTCCCCCTTTGTAATGTTAGTAGTCATTGGTGACTTTTGCTTAGGTCCATTAGTAGAGCCATTATTTCTTTAAGGTAAAAAATGTTGATATTGCATCAAATCTTGTTATTAGAATGACAGCTCTGCAAAAGAGCAAATTCCCTTCAACTATGGGTTATCCTGAGGCACAAGTCATTTAGGAAAGACAGGCTACACCAGTTCACTTTTCAAGGGGCTTATCTGAGGGCTCCTGTGGTTTTAAGGATGCATATATTTTGTCTTTAAAGTATTTAATTGTAGCTTGTCCTACTTTTCAAATTAGATGACATTTACAGGATGCAGTTTCACATTGTGGCTTAATATTTACAGTTAAATGGGAATACATTATAGGATTTAGTTCTAACACCCTTGAAGAGGACTGCACAGAGAAATATTCCAAATGTTCAACAAGCTGCTTTCCAATGTTCAGCTGCATTTCACAAAAGCTCATAAAATATTAAAATCTTTTCTGAAAGGTGACCAACTAAATAATTTATGAAAACAAAGGTTCAAGTCAGTGCAAGTAGAAAATGTCTGTTCTCTTTTTCTATACAAGGAAATATCCCAGGGCTGTAGTGGTTTTGGAATCAGACAGATGGGGTCTAAATTCCCCTTCACTTATTATGGTGACCTTGAGCAAGTTACTCTGCATATCCCAAATATGTAATAAGAGAAGCTGAAATAGTGAATATTCTAAAACATTATAAATTTCTAAATATTAGAAAATACATATGTACTTAGCAAACGCCTCCTTTTTATTACTTTGGTTGGGGGTGTGGGATGAGGTAAAGAATATTATCAATTGCCAGACACTGTTTGTTATGAGAAAACTAACAGAAAAAATCGCTCTATTGAGGACATGCCTTCTTTGATTCCCAGGGCAGTGGTGATGTGGTCAGCTTTAGGCTGAAGCACTTTTTATTCAATTATTTATGGAACTGCATGGCAGACCAGGTAGGTCTACATCAGAGGATCCCCATAAAGCAGTTTAGAGAGAGAGAACTGGGCAAATGCCAAGTTAAACTTGCCTTTGGTTCCACTAAGAACCAAGAATGGAAGACTGAGTAGCAGTGAGAAATGCACCCTACATTGCCTAGAAAATAACCATAAGATACCTAGATATTTCCCTTCTACTGCTGTTAGACTTAGCCCTCTGCCTCAACCTGCCCTGCTTTTCCCTTTTCCTAGATTGAGTCAGTATGACCCCATCTCTAGTTTACCTCCCTGCTTACTAGAGCCCTGTTATCCCAGTTATTTTATCTTTTGTGATAGTGCCGACACATAGTTGTTAATTCATGGGGCATCAGAATGATTTCCAAGTCAGTGAGAAGCAAGTA
Organism: Physeter macrocephalus; assembly: GCF_002837175.3. Taxonomy (NCBI): domain Eukaryota; kingdom Metazoa; phylum Chordata; class Mammalia; order Artiodactyla; family Physeteridae; genus Physeter; species Physeter macrocephalus. The sequence goes on from NC_041217.1 coordinate 109,433,062, forward strand.
CAAACACTGGAAAATATATCCCTACCTCCTAGTTTTCATAGGAATCTGTTGATTAGAAACATATGAAAATTGAGGTAACTGCGGGAATAGGGTAGAAATTGTTAAAACACAAAAAGGATTTTACACAATATAGCTTATGTTCATATCTTGTCACTGTCTTAATTATATGTATATGTAAGTTTTGAGGGCACTGTCTTCTTAGAATTACATTTTTATAAACTTTTTATTGAAGTGTCATGCACATACAGAAAAGTGGGATTTGCATTTTTAAAGTCATTAGTATCACATAGCTATGACTGCCTTCATTGCTGTTGTGACCCAAAATATTCTTAAAAATGGGGAATTTATGCAATAGAACATTCTCAACTTTAAAGCAACTTTAAGTTCAGTTGTGCCGTACAGCATCAGACTTAGTTCTGAGTAATTCTTAGAACATTGCATAATATTTTATCCTGGCCAATATGTTTTATAGTTCCTGAACTCAACAAGATGACAAGTTGAATTAAGGATGAAGTTCAACCAAGACCTTCCAGCTCACACTTTTCTATTCATTTTAACATAGATATGCAACTTATGGTATTCAACAACTGTGTTAACTACAAAGAATAAAAAGATTTTGCAACCAAGAGTTGGAATGGAAACAATTTCTGAGATAGAGATCAAATTGTGTTTATAGACACCATTGGCAGCTTTATCATCAGCCATTTCCTGTGGGAATATTTCACTGGGACATAATTTTATGCCTTGACTATTCATTAAATAGCTTTGGTTCCATAGAATAAAAATAGTGTAGAACTATAAATAGTAATGTATGCATATTGTAGTGTAACATTTCACTGTATTTTCCTAGATGAGAATTAAGATTATTTAACAAAGTATGTTCTTACACATCACTGAAAGAATTTTAAAACAACACTAATAGAGTATGGTCTAGTGGAGAGTCAGGCAATAGACTGGAAATTAAAGTCATTTGCTTCCTTCAAATTAAAGTTGACATTAGTTTAAAAATATTTATTCATCATGTACAGTGTATAAGATGTTATACTCTATGAAGAATATAAAAGTCAAGTATAAGTAGTCTCTGCCCTCAAGGAGTTTATGAATTTTCTTGTACGGGAGATAGGGTGCACCTTGTAAAAAACAAAAAATAATAAACATACTTTGAGTGGGTATGAATAAAGTACTATTGGAGTTTGGAGGAAGAGAGATCATGTCCATGTGGAAGATCAGAGACAACTTCATGAAGAAGGCAGCTGAATGGAATGTTAAAGGATGGGTAAGATTTCTGCAAATAGAGATGCAGGTAAAATTATTCCAGGACGCAGAGACTAGGTACTAATAAAGGAAGCATAGGTCAAAGCACATTTAGAGGCTGGAGCCTTTGACTGATAGGAAAAAAAAAAAAAAAAAAAAAGGAACTTACATAGAGATATATCGTTGAAAATAGGGTCAGTTAAATTCACTTATGCAAGCATTTGTTTATTCAACAAATATTTCTTGAGTACTTACTAGGTGCAAGTACTGTGCTAGGAGTTAGTAGTACACTTATGAGGTACTCAGACAAAGGCCCCTTCTAATACGTAAGCGCTAAAAAGTTTAACTCTGAAATCAGATTGATTCTTATCAACCACAAACAGGTCCACTGCTCTGTGGCAACACAAGGTATTTTACAGCTGTTACACAGAACATGGAATTTAATGCTTTTGAGAGAGTCGGTATTTCCAAATAACATTGTTTCTCAATTTCAACCCAATTGTTTTTCAACCCAGTTTTAATTAAAACAAAGTGTTAGGTGATGGGGGAGGCTATATTTGCGCCTCCGTTTTACAAGTTTTGGTTTATGCCACAATTAATTTTGTGTTAGCATGCATTAACACGAAGGAAGGAAGGGAGGGAGGGAGCGAGGAAGGGAGGAAGGAAGGAAGGAAGAAAGAAAAATAGACTTTAAAAAGAGACACCAGTGGTGATTTTTTGGACAAAAGGATTCTTCCTAATTGAAAAGGAATCTCTGCAAATTTCCTTTAAATAGCCAGCTCCCTGTACAAATTAAAATGACTCGGAACGTTTCTAGAACACACTGCACTAAGTGAGATACACCTGTACTCATACCTTATCCGTCAAAACAATCTTTGTTTTCTCTCAAGCTACGACTTGCACTATAGGACACGCCTCGTGCAGTGGTGGCAATGCGGAGGGTGGTGAAGGTGACTGAGTGGCAGCCAGGAGGGCACTTTCCCTTTCTCCGTCTCCCCAACCAGAACTTTGCAGCCTCCAGCGCAGACTCACCTTCCCGCTCCTTCTTTTTCCCGCCTCGACTCTTACTGCACCCCCCCGCAACCCCCTCGGTGCGTTCTGTCTGCATCCCTCGGTCTTCCTTAGCTCTCACCCACCTCCCTTCCCCGCCCTCCGCCTTGCCTCGCCCGGCGCCCGCAGAGACAGCCGGCAGCCCGCGCGCCCCGTTGCGGCCCGGGGCTCCGGGGCATGCGCTCTGCGGCGCCGCCGCCCTCCCCCACCCGTCCCGCGGCAGAGTTATGCCAAGAATGTGAGGAGCCCGCGAGGGCCACTGTCGGTCATGGGGAGCCGCCGCCGCCGCCGCCGCCGCCGCCGCGAGCGCGGCTTTCTCCTGAGCGGGGCTCCGAGCTCTCCCCGCACCAGGGGCGAGCCTGGCTGCTGAGGCGGAGGGGGATGACGGACCCTATGAGGAGGACGCTGTCCAGGCTCCGGGGGAGGCGGGGTCCTCGCGCCGCCGGGGGGCCCGGGCGCTGGGCGGCCGCAGCAGCCACCGTGGCGGCCTCTTCGGCTGCCGAGGGAGACGCCGGGGGTGCTCCGGACGGGCCCCTACAGGAGCGCGCCGGCGGAGCCCGGCCGAGCCTGGAGCGACCGCCGCCGTCGCCTCAGGCGTGGGGTCCTGAGGCGCGGGTCCCGGGAGGGCGGCCGGAGAAGTCGGGGGCGCTCGGGCCTCGGCCGCGCGGCGGGAAGGAGGCTGCATCCCCGGGCCGCGGGCTCACTCGCGCCTCTCTGCACGCTCCGCCGGGCTTCGAGGGCAGCGGAGAGGACGAAGAGGACAACGCCAACTACTACGAGAACCTGCCCGGCGGCTCCCAGCCCGCGCCGGAGCCTGAGGGGGCGGAGGCGGAGCGGTGGCCCCCGCCTCCCCCGGCCGCTGGCTCCTCCCCAGGGGCGGAGGGCGGCCGTCTGGAGACAGGCAGGCTGCAGACCCAGTTGCGAGAGGCCTATTATCTGCTGATCCAGGCCATGCACGACCTGCCCCCTGACTCGGGCAGGCGGCAGGGCGACCGGGGCAGGGCGGATCGCGGCTGCCCTGCGGGAGCCCGGGCTCCGGGCCAGCCGCCTTCCCCCTGCGGCGCGGCGGCCCGCCGAGCCTGCCCCCGAGACTGCGAGCGGGGAGGCGGCGGCCGCCCTTGGCAGCAGGTGTCCCCGCCCCGGTCGCCTCGGAGGGAGTCGGGGGGAGGCCGCCCGCGGACTCCTCGGATGCGGCTGTCCTGCAGCAGAAGCCTCGACAGCCTCCGCGTGGGTGCCAAGCCGCCTCCCTTACAGCGGTGGCGGAGCGACAGCTGGATCAGGTGCGGCGCGCGCGGGGAACCGGACGAGCCCCCGCCACGTGGAGGCGGGATGGACGGCTGGAGCGGAGGCAGCTCCCGGGCCGCAGCGCCCTCCAGCCTCCGGCCTCCCAGCTCCGAGGACCCCCGCCGCTCCTCGGGAAGCCGCGGCAAGGAAGGCGGCCAGGAGGGGCTCCCCTTCCTCAAACCGCCCGCGGTGACGGTCAAGAAGCTGCAGAAGTGGATGTACAAAGGACGCCTGCTGTCCCTGGGAATGAAGGGTCGCGCTCGTAGGACACCCCCCGAAGTCACCCGAGCGCAGGCAACATCTCCAAATCTGGGCGCTTTGAAAATGCGGGAAAGCCAAGTCGTCTCGGTGCCGCCAGACCAAAGAATTACGCTGACAGGTAGGATACCTTGCAATCAAAATGTGTTTACCGACCGGGTTTCTGTCTTAAGAGCGAAGAAGAAGGTATAGTTTTGCAGACAGGTACGTGCCGGTGCCAAAGTGAGGGTCACGTCAGTGGCAGCCTAATGCCATTTCCAGGTTACCTAGTATAATGCCTTATCTCGGGTTTGTTTGTTTGTTTGTTTGTTTTTTTAAGACAGTGGCATGAGGAACTTGGGGTTTTTGTTTTTTCTTCTCTAAGAACCAGTGTACCTAGTCCTAAGTGCAACAGTGAGTAAAGGTTAAGCTCACCACACGCTGCTTTTCAGTCGGCTTAAGAGTTGGGCGGCGCTGCCTTGACTTTTATTCTTTGTAGCTCTGGGCTAATCTGTAGACTTTTGTGGAGTTTGTGAATTTGAATTTGATCCAAGTTAGACTTTATGGGCTTCATAAACTGTCATTTTACTCATTACACCTCCCGGTCAGAAGCGTTTGTGTACACAGACAGATACACACAACCAAAACCCAAAACCAAACCAAACCGAAAAAACTATCATAGTAATACTTCTTTTTTAGTCAGGTAGGATCTCACGTTTCTTCTCTTCACCTTTCCCTCCCCTCCCCCTCCCCGCTAAAAACATAGCAATGTAGGTAATCTTATTATTGTGGAAAATGAAGGGCACTTGGATTTTAATCAGAAGAAAAGTATGTCTTATGTACTTTTTAAGAAAGTGTAGGCATTTAAAGTAATTTGTAAAAAGCATATTTGTCCTAATAATAGGATTTTACTCCCTATTTTGTATGTGTGTGATTTTTAGTTTTCACTGAAGGTTTAAGTTATCCATTCTAGAAATCTCTTATGTTGTAAATAGTAAAAGAATTCTCTTGTGAAAGAAGTACCTTTAAACTGAGCCAAAAACAACATGATCTTTTGGACTACACTTTTAAAGACTTTTAGTGAACATAATGACTTACATATCGGTAATACTTTAAAAAATATTAATGCTGAAATGTAAAAGTATTCATAGTACTTGGCAGTTTCTCTGTTAAGAATTACAAATCCTACAGGACTAGGTTTGTACACATTAACTTTTTTAACCAATAAACACAAAACGAGGAGAAACAAAGTTCACAAAACTTTTTATTACACAGTGAGGACAAATCAAATAATTCACTTCAAGTGTATACAAAACGAGAAGTTTTTTTGAATCTATAAATCTCTAACCCACACCTGTCAATTTCCCTCAAATTTATTCCATTCCATCTGAATGAAAAGATAGTAGAATGTAAATTTTTGTGAAGAGAGGTGTACTTTATGCTAAGTTCATATTAAAATATGCATTTCCAGCAATAAAGTATTTGTAATCATTTATTACGTTTTAGTGCTATTATATCTTTACCTCCACTGATTTTGGTTCAGTTAACTCTTTGTAAGACAGTTAATTTTTAGCCATAACAAAAATTTGTATAAAACTTCAGTAAAATATGTATTACCCTTTTGTTGCAGAGGTTAGACATTACTATCTGATGGCTTTTAACACCCTCAGTTGTTGTGTAAACATTGAAGTGTTTTAAAAGTAATAATAACTAGTAACTCTTAGGAATGAATTCATTGATTTTTTCATTGAGAAACTAATTAAATGAAACCAATTTTAAAAGAAATTAAATGACACAGAATTATTATGTGATGGTATTTTAGATATTTTACAAGAAATCTAAACAAAAGCTTAGATAATCTCTGGTTTTAAAAACTTTCTCAGATGTTATTTCCTTTCAAATCATCAGTTCATCTTTTAGGAAAGAAAAATAATTTGTGCAATGTTTATATATCTAGTATAGATTTGAAGAGTTAATTTTTTAAAAAACTTTTTTTATGAAGGTTAGTTGAACTTATTAAAACCATTCTGAATACTTTATGGGGTTTTCATATAATCTTTATTACTTCCCCCCCCCATGGAGGTATGACAGCTCTTATTGAACAACAGCAAAAGCAAAGAAGGGGTTAAGTAGTTTGCCCAAGGTCACTTAAACTAGTATTTGGTTTATGTATACTAGTATATAGATATATAGATTCAAACTATTATGTGGATTCAAACTCAGGTCTTTATGACTCCAAAACCCCTATTTATATAAGGTCAAAGGGACTCTAAATTTCTTTAGAGGTTTTATCCAATTAATTCTATTAAATTGCTTGGACTGAGGAGATGGATGGAATTTCAACAAGGTTTAGAGGGGTAAGTAACTTCCTCAAAGTTGCAGAGAAGATGGGGGAATCCTAGAATAGGTTTAGTCAATCGCTTTATCCATCTTAAACCTTTACCTTTAAATGTTTAGTTCAAATTGGTTACTTGGATTCTACTTTTAATCATGTTTTCTAAAAAGTTAACTGGGCAGTCCCGATGAAGCAGTACATTCTTGGTTGTATAAAGATGTTAAATAGCTCAAAAGGGGACTCCCTGGTGGCGCAGTGGTTAAGAATCTGCCTGCCAATGCAGGGGACACAGGTTCTAGCCCTGGTCCGGGAAGATCTCACATGCTGCGGAGCAACTAAGCCCGTGCGCCACAACTACTGAGCCTGCGCTCTAGAGCCCGCGAGCCACAACTACTGAGCCTGCGTACCACAATTACTGAAGTCCACACGCCTAGAGACTCGTGCTCTGCAACGAGAAGCTACCGCAGTGAAAAGCCTGCGCACCGCAACGAAGAGTAGCCCCCCGCTTGCCGCAACTAGGGAAAGCCCGCGCCAACAATGAAGACCCAACGCAGCCAAAAATAAATATAAATAAATAAATAAGTGTATTTAAAAAAAAGCTTAGAAGGTTTATATCACATTTTTCTGTACAATATTATTTGTGACGATGTTTTCTTTCAAAATAAAGCTATAGTTAGAATTTATAACACAGAATAACTATATAAGGAGATAGAAATACCTAATCTACTGAGGTATTTTGGAAATTTTTGAAGCCATATGACAAATGGAAGCCAAAATGATACTCTGTTTTGATTTCTGGCTCCTACTAAGAACCACTAAAACTTTTGATAGCATAATACTGCCAATGATTTGATGCAGTTGGGAATGTAGTGCTCACAGATTGACCATTTTGTTACTAATTGAGATGATTATTTAAGAAATCTAAAGTCATTACACATAGTAAATATTGTAAAGTTTCTTCAAGCCTTAAGGTTACAAAGGAATTTTAATCTATTTGCTGACTATACTTCATTATGTGTTTATAAATAAGTTTTAATTAGCATATAGTACTCAGAAATAAATCGGAAAGCACTGGGTTGAGCTATTTTGGCCTTTTACTGCTTTAAAAAATAATTAGCCTACTTTGACTCTACTCTTCTTGCTCCGTGATCTGTGAAAGAAAAAAAATTGGGGCATGTAATATTCTGTTCAAAATCTTTAGACAGTTCTTTAAAAGTAGTATTAAATAGCTGGTATGATCTTGTGCATTATATCTTAAAGTGAAGTTGACACTGTTAATGCAGATTCCTATTTATTCCCTTCTCAAGTATTTGTAGCTTCAATTTCTTAACTTTATGAGCTACATTATCTTTATGAATTTTTCCAACAAATTCTTTTATACATTAGCCCTTTCAAGACTAGTAACTATAGGCAAATACTTTTTGACTGTCTTCTAGCTCTAAATTCTTCTGTTAGAAATTCTGCCATCGTGGCCCCAGAAGCAAGTGAGTCCATTTTTTTTGTTTTTGTTTTTGTTTTTTGTTTTGGGAAGAGTGCCATAAAACATTGGAGTTGCTGGTGGCAGGAAAACATTGAGAGTTACAAATTCAGCAGAAAATAGTGTTGTGTTGATTTTTGAAAGTCCTACATTTCTAAGTGGTTATGTTTTGAGAATCCTAAGGCTGTTTTCCAGACCTTTGCCACTCAAAGTGTGGTTTGCAGTTATAGAGCAGAACTTTTCAAACTTAATGTGCATATGAATTCTCTGAAAATCTTGTTAAAATGAAGATTTATTATGTATGGGGGTGGGACCTTGAGATTCTGCATTTCCAAACTCACAGTGTAGATGCTGCTGTTTGGTACACACTTTGAGTAGTAGGCTCTAGAATTCTCAGTATCTCAATCACCTATCTTGATACATTTTTAAAAGTTTTGAAAAAGCATTCTACTTTATTCTGATACTTATACTTAAACTAACCCCTATGAGAGCAAAGCACTTGAGCTCTTTCTGCTTCAGTTTTATGTGTATGAATTTATACTTAGTTTAAGCAGATCCCTCCATGTTAGTCTCATCTTGCACCAACAAAAGTGAGATTTTAGAATCTGCAAGAGAGAATGCCATATAGTGTAATGGCTAACAGAATAGAGATTCTGGGTTTCTGATCAAATCTACCACTTACCAGCCTTATGACCTTGGACAAGTTACTCAGCTCTGCATAGCCTCAGTCCTCAGGTTGCTGTGATGATGAAAAAAGATAATCCATTTGGTACCATGCCTGGCGCTTAGCTGTTATCAAGAGAAAGGCAAGCAGGCTTTGTGAAAATATATTAGGATTCTGGATAGAGAGTGAAATGATCTGAAGTTGAGAAGGACTGCTTTAGGGAGCATTGAGAACTGAACTAGAGGACACCACTTTAGGAGCACTTATTTATTCTACTCATCTTTTCTTCTGTGCTTCTTTTCTCTTGTTCCTCCTCATTACTTTCAGGGAACTGAAAAGAGTCTCAAAGTTTCCTTCTCTACTTTCTTGTCCCCAAAGCTAGCACACAGCTTTTTTCTTAAGAGTTTTTATTGCTAGTCACAAGGGAGGAAAAATAAAAGATAGAAAAATACCTTTTTTCTCTTCATTGTACCCCTCTCCTCATTTAGATTTATCTGGGAAAGATAAAGACATACACATAAACACACGCATATGTAAACCTAAGGCTTAAGTTTATTCTAGTAATTTCATTTGGGCTGCCAAGCTTGACTCTGTAAGCAGGGCTGCTTTTATTTATTTAAGCTCAAATACAGTGTTCATAAGAATGCTTTTATTTAGGATTTTTAAAAGAGAAGTAAGCTAAAACAACAGTTTGTTTTTGCAGTAGAATGTTTTAAATGATGAAAAGATGTTGTAGATACTGTACAGTTTCAATGAGGGCTGCAGTACATAATTCCCCAGAAAGTTTGCTGTTGATTTTGATCTGGGGCACTAGTTAAATGTTTAGTAATAGTAAATCATCCAGATTTATTATGAAATATGTAATAGTTGAGAACACAAAATTGGCTTGAGTAGTTCACCACTATGTAAATATTTTTCTGAGTGAAAAACTTTTAATTGCCACTTCCGCATTCTCTTACAGATTTTCAAGGAAAGTGACTTTAATTAGAGTCTGATAGTTATACCATAACGTGTATAGTTGCAAGAGAATAAAGACTTTTTTGCTTTGCATCTTTGCACACTTATTTTTATATATTTTTTACTTGTGTTTTCTTCAACATATAAATATATGTCAAAATATATATACACACACACACATATATATAAAATTTGAAGCTAAAGGTAACTTTTACATTTATGCCAGTAAGATTTAACATTAATTTTAGCATAAATGGGGAGTGAAGGGAAGATGGTAAATAGCTTTCCATTTCTGTGTAACTTATATTCATATTCATCTATTTAATTAACTGAGATAAAAATGAAATGCTTTAAGTAATATATAAATAATTGCCCAAGTAAAATTTTCTGCCTTGAATAATGTCGCTTATATTTAGTTTTAATAACGGAATACATTTGGCTTTTATCAGAACGTATAATAATGTACCTCTTTATCTCTAAATTTAAACTTCAGCATTATGTGTTTTTAAATATTCAGCAATAGCAAGCAGACTATTTCATCTCAAGTTTATGTAGTTTGTAGTTTCATGAAAAATAGTTGTATTGTGTCTCACGATGTAATTATTCCTTTTAATATTACATATTCATTACATATCAATAGATGTATCAATTGGTTTAAATATGGGATACTGGTAGCTTTATTTTTCTCATTGTAGTTCCTTGGAATATAGTACAAGTAGAAGCATGTTTATTTCATTTACAATGTACATCAAAAAACTCTGAAAAGACTCAAAATAATGTGTCTATATAAAATTTTGGATGTTTTGAGAGACATCTGAGAAAAAGATAAAATAGATATGGCTCATATCCATTGTGAGTTGTATAATTTTTTAGTTTTTTGCTTTAAATTTATAATTATGTCAAAACTACATGTAATATCCTGTGAAGGTCTGAAATGCTATTAAATAGTATAGGATTTGACATTAAGTGTGAAATAGATCTTAGATTTTATTGCACTCAGCAAAAGGTTGTGGTCACTAAAAACTCTGAAGTTCCAAGCAATTCCTGAGTATGTGTTGACTTTCAGTTCTTAATTTTTTTTTTAATTGAAGTATTGTTGATTTACAATGTTGTGTTAGTTTCAGGTGTACAGCAAAGTAATTCAGATATAAATATATATACGTATATATATACACACACACTCTTTCAGATTCTTTTCCATTATAGGTTATTACAAGATATTGACTATAGTTATATAGTAGGTCCTTTTCTTAAAAAAAATGTCTATAATCAGTTTACTTTTTTTGTTGTTGTAGAAGTATAGTTGATTTACAATGTTATGTTAGTTTCAGGTATACAGCACAGAGACTCAATTATACATATATATATATTCTTTTTTCAGATTCTTTTCCCTTATAGGTTATTACAAAATATTAAGTATAGTTCCCTGTGTTATACCTTAGGTCCTTGTTTGTCTATTTTATACATAGTCATGTATGTCTGTTAATTGCAAACTCCTAATTTATCCCCCGCCTTTCCCCTTTGGTAATCATAAGTTTGTTTTCTATGTCTGTGAGTCTGTTTCTGTTTTGGAAATAAGTTCATTTGTATCTTTTTTTAGATTCCACATAAAAGTGATATCGTATTATATTTGTCTTTGTCAGACTTACTTCACTTAGTATGATAATCTCTAGGTCCATCCATGTTGCTGCAAATGGCATTATTTCATTCTTTTTTATGGCTAAGTAATATTCCATTGTATACACACACACACACACACACACACACACACACACACCCCACATCTTCTTTATCCATTCATCTGTCAATGGACACTTAGGTTGCTTCCATATCTTGACTATTGTAAATAGTGCTGCTATGAACATTGGGGTGCAGGTGTCTTTTTGAATTAGAGTTTTTGCCTTTTCTGGATATATGTCCAGGACAGTTCTTAATTTTAAGTGTAAATAAGACAGAACCATAGAAAGACTCTTGAATCTTCAGGTTTCATTAGTTAAATTAAATCAAATCAATTCAAGATATTTATTGACTATCTGTTACATGTTTGCATGTTAAATCCTGGAGAGTGGAGGTGGGTTTCCTTTAGTAGTAGCCCAGGGGTACTCCTACAAACTTTGGAGTCAGAAGAGTTTGTTTTGAGTGCTGCCTCTTCCATTTACCAACAGGTGATCTCAGGCAAGTTACTTGACTTTTCTGAGTAGTTTTCTAAGTATTTCAAACATTATCTTACTTAATCCCAGGAACCACCCTATAAAGTTAACTTGGTGGATATTATCATAATGCTCAAGAGGGACACCTACTTACCTACTTTTAGTGGGTAGCATGGTGTAGGGGAGACAGGTGAGAGCAAGGATTTTAAGGTTAGACAGGCTTAAATTTCAATTCTATGGCTAGCACCTTGGCCATATTCCACATACGTTTGAGGCTCATGGAAATAATCCTACCTGTCTCAGAATTGTTGTGGAGGTTAAAGGAGGTTAAGGGCTTTCTTACTGCTTTATCTCTTGTTCCTGCCACATAATAGGCACTCAATAAATATTTCGTGAGTAAATAAATATCTGGCATAGTAGACATTCATGAGAGACTCCTTCCCTTCTGATTCTTAGTCTATTCCTTTATTCCTGCCTCTGGAACTATTGAACTTGAAACCCAGTTTGTGTTTAAGGTTTTGTTTTGTTTTTAAATTAATCTGCTTGATTAGGATTTAGGGTTATAAAAAGGACAAATTTACATTTTTAAATGATTTTTTTTCAGTAGAAGGGAGATTCCTGAAAACCTTTAGTATGCATGAACCTAATTTTTTGGTTGTTATTAAGCTCCTCAGTTTAATGTGTTTTTATCCCTCTCTGTTACTGGACTATTATATTTTACTTGCTGTAATACTAAAATGAATCAACCAAATACACGCTCAAACTAGCATAGACCATAATTTACAAACCTGACGTGATCTTAAAATTAGAAATGTGGTTTTGTTTTAATTATCTATGTGTAGTGAATTAGTTTATGATATATATTTATTTAGCTTATTTACTGTCATTGAAGCTGGCTTTATGTAACTCTTTGGAAGTGCAAAAAAATTTTCCCCTTTATATGGAATTAATGTTACATATACATTTTTAGAGTCTTATTCACATTATATTAATACATACACATATCTATGTATTTGACATCCTCCACTGGGCTATGAATTCCTTAAGAGCAGGGGCTATTTTGTTCATTCTTGTATTCTTTCTGCTTAAGTCTGTGCCTGTCAATAATATAGCTGTGTTGTGCTTATTGTGAGACAGGATACCTGGTCCTAATCAAGGGCCTCCTTAGGGACTTTTATTTTTATTTTTGCCCTAGATATTTAGAACTTAAACTCTGCATAAGTTGCTACTGCACTATATGGTTAGGAAACATGTTATTTTGAAATTTTAATAATCAGTAAGACATTCAGTAATAAGTAAGGCACAATTGTTTTGAAAGATTTATTCAAAGTTAATCTTTGTATGAAAAGGCAGTAATCTTACTTGTGTTTTCCAAAGTCCTTGTAGCAGTGAGTTTAAAATTACTCAAATATTAATTAAAGGCATACTGTGTATAAAACATTCTATACGAGCTTTTTATAAAGCATGTTTTGCTTAGGGTAAAGCTTTTTTAGCCCTATGATGTTTATAAAGGCAGTCTCAGAGTTTGTTTATCCTTTTTCTTAGAATTTTTATGATACCTATACTAGCAGTCTGATATCTAAATAATAGAAATCATGTTTAGGTGGAAAATCCAAAATTTTTCTTGCTCAATTTTTGTCTCTGAATGTGATTAATATTACTTTTCTTTCTTTTTATCTTTTTAAAAATAGTATTTTAATAACTGGTCTTAAGTGACATGCCTTTCTTCGTATGCCAGGCATTATATTCTCTGCCTTCTTTTTTCTTTGAAACAGACTTATTTGAAAATGTCTATGAGTCTTCAATGAAGCGAAGAGAACTTGAAGATCTGAAGGATAATATTGGCTTCAGGGGTCATAAGCCACTTAATAGCATCACTGTGTCAAAGAAACGCAATTGGCTATATCAGAGTACTCTGAGATCTTTTAATTTGGAAGATGAAAATAAGAAATGCCAAGATATAAGTCATTTATCCATCTCGCCCGTTTCTCTACCTAAACTGCAGCTGTCACGACCTTTCCTCAAATCATCTGAAGAATATTGTACGTATATGGTGTGTAATGCTACAAATTCTTCATTATCAAGAAACTGTTCATTAGACTTTAATGAGGAAAATGATGCAGATGATGAAGGAGAAATATGGTACAACCCCATTCCTGAGGATGATGACTTTGGTATATCAAATGCCTTGAGTTTGGGGGAGGCAGACTCTGCTGTTCTGAAGTTTCCTGATGTCGGTTTGAGAGTATTATCTGGTAGTGACCTAATGAAAGAAGAGCAGCACACTGAAGACTTGCTGTGCTCTTCTGAACACACAGGCGATGTTCAGACCACACAGTCAAATGAAATAAATCCTATAGATTCCATCTATTCCACAGAGTTTGTGCAGCAGTACAAGCAAAGGCATGGACACAAGACACAAGAAGGTATAATAGTAGAGGAGAGTCCCATGTTGAAATCTCCTTTTGCAGGTAAAGATGATCATATATCTGCCTTTTCTTCTTCCATTTTTCAATTCTTTGGCAGTATCTAAAACTAAATATAGATGTCTATTGTAGCTATGTACTTTTCCTTACAAAGTGAGTGTATTTTCATGAAAATAAAGAAAACTGAAAAAGGTTTATAAACATTTTTATGTACATGGTGGTTTAATTATTCCTATTACAGACTTGGTTTTTTAAGGGGTGAAGGAGCTGGGGTAGTCCTACACCAGTTTTAGTGTGTATGGTGTGGTGTTAGTATGTCTATTCTTTGAGGCAGTAATTACTTTTCTTTTAGTTGAAAGAATGGAGTCACAGGGACTGGAAGAGATATATTCTTCATGTATGTCTTGTTTTGCTTCATTCATTTATTTATTCATTCATTCATTCATTCACACCTGGTCTGGCCACAAATGAAAAATTGTATATTCAGTATACTAGCAGTCATTAGTTTTCACTTTTGTGCCTACATTTCCTCAGAAACAAAGGAAAGGAAGAAGAGGAAAAGGAGAGGTAGAAGTAAAGATCTTGCAAATAGGTGCTACAATAGATATGGAACCCAGAAAGGAAATTATTGAAGTTTGATATGTATTAGGTTGAACCATATGAAACGGCCAATATTTAACAGTTTTTGGTCTGAAAAAAAAAAACAAAACCAAAAACCTGGCATTTCATATAGTTCAACCTAATGGTGTTATTTTTCCTTGATTGCCTTGATTTCTGGTGTGCTTTTAAAATTTAGTCCCAGACGCATTACCTAGGAAAACACTACCTAAGCACTTTTAGTTGCAATTATTAAATGTTGAATAGAAATCAGTTCTATATAATATCGAGTCATTTTAATTTATAAAATTTCAGATGATACAGAATAGTCAAAGATGTGGGGTATAGCAGATGCTGTTAGTACTTGTCCATATCCCTTGGGTTTTATTACTTATTTAAATGGAGGCGGCCTACTTTCCAAAATCAGTATCTGCATCTCTACTTGAGGACTCCTTCCGAAGTGTTAGGGAGTCTCCTGCAGGACATCCTGGGAGTGCCCCTCAACTAGCGACTGACAGGAGTTGGTATAGGCCTACCCCAGCTCCTTCCACACTTGGGTGGGATAATTCTATATTGTTTCCCAGAGTTTTCTCATGTGAAGTTAAGCTCCAGGTGCCCATAGTGGTAGCAGGCTTGATAATTCACCTTGAATTTTCTCCTGAATTTTCTCACTTTCTTGCTGATCTTTTTGTACTTTACAAGTAATCTACTTGCATTTGGATCCTTTTCTCAGGGGTATGCGGAGAAGAAGTAAATGTTATATTGATAAGAAAAAAAGTGAGTTAAAAAAACAGTGTGAACTGTATGATGTCAATTTTGAAAGAAACAATGAAAAGCTGTCCTGGAACTGTTCATGCTTGACCCACCCCTACCCCCTAGTGTTGGGATTAAAATTGTGTGTGTGCATTTCTAATTGTAGACTGATTTTCCAGAGCAAATGTGTGCTTCTCTTGTAATATGGATGGGAAGAGGAATAAATAGTCTATAAAATAATAGTTTGGAACAGAGGTTGTGATCAGGATGGAGTGATGAGGAAGGCTTGCAGCAGTAGGGCAGACAGGTAGTGATGGGTCTGGAATGGTGCAGAAAAGGCAAGAGGGCATAAGTATAAGAGCAACATTAGAGAGCCAGTGTCTGTAAAGTGATATACACTTTAAGTACTGTCTTTAAACTTTATTATTTTATGTTTGTGGCAAATTGTGAATCTGTAAAGACTGACAGACATTACCAAAAAAACAAAAAACAAAAAACCACCCAAATTTGAAAGTACAATAGGGCTGCCAATTATGTCTCCTTTCTTACTGTTATTATTCTCTTAAGTATATTATTACAACAAGCACATTCCTAAGTTGACCAAAGGAAGTATTTGGACAGTCGTTTATATGTCATCTTTTTTTTGCTTTAGTTTGATCAGAAAGGTCATTTACCTAAAGTGGTATGTTTTCTTTAGCAACATTGGCAGAAATCTGTTGAGAAATAGGCAAAGAGAATGGTTGAATTTCAAAATAATTTTTTGATTAAGAAATAGGAAAGTTTAAGTATTTTTAATATGAATGACAATTTTATGATCATCCTAACACAATTGTGACTTGTTTTTTGCCTGTTAACTTCTGGTTGTATATGTATCTTTTACCTAGTTGCTGACATAGTGGACTATTTTTGGTTTTTGCTAATTTCACTTGCTATCTATATTTTGTATTGTTACACGTAGATTAATGTTATGATTGTTTCCCTATTTTTAAAGTATTTAATTGAGTTGATGTGCCCTAATCTGTTTGACTGGTTCCTTAACGTTGGGTGTTAATAGAATCTTTCCACTACTGTTGCAGTGATCTTTATCATGATCTATTTTGCTTCATTAGTATCGATTACTAGTATCTTTACTTGGTCTTTTTAGCTGGTAACTATTATAGGTAATTTCTATATTGTATTTCCTTAAAGGTTTACCACTTTACAGACAATTAACAATTGGTTAATTCATTTATTCAATAAACACTGAGTTTCTGCTATGTGCCAGTTACTGTTCTAGATGCTGAAGGAGTGTGCCAGTTTCAATTGATTCTAGCCTGGTTCATAAATTTATATTTAAAGATTTTCATTTTATGCTTTCCCCTTACAAGCTATAGCTAATCTGTTATTTGGTTAGTATAATTTTGGTTTAATTTTAAGTGATTGTTCAAATTGGTCATATTTCAGCTTTTGGATTTTATAAAAACAAAGCATTAAAAAAAAAATAAATTCAGGGCTTCCCTGGTGGCGCAGTGGTTGAGAATCCGCCTGCCGATGCAGGGGACACGGGTTCGTGCCCCGGTCCGGGAAGAGCCCACATGCTGCGGAGCGGCTGGGCCCGTGAGCCATGGACACACACACACACACACACACACACACACACACACACACACACACAATAAATAAATAAATTCAGTCTTGTCTGAGGTAGAAATTGCTAACAAATACAGTATTTCATTTTAATAATTAGGTAAGGACTTCAGTAGGAAATATTTAATGCATAATATGTAAAAAAAGTCAGTATTTTAGATTAACTCTTTATTGATTTAATAAAACCTAGAGCAGTTTCATATACTGGGTTGCTTTTTTAGGCCATGACAAAATAGATTGTAGACTACAGCAGGACTGACTACTATAGAATGTTTTAGACCAGGAAGCCAGTAGAATTGTACTACAATTTACAGTACAAGGGAATGCTTTGTCTAGTTTATCAAACACTCCATTTCTTATTAGTTGCTTACCAGAAAAGCCCAGCAGGCATACTTAAAATAGTCCTTTCTCTATAAAGAAACTACTTTGTCAATAGGACACATTGAAGGGTGGAGGGAGAATACTATGTTCATACTTTAAAGAAAGGTCATTTAATCTACTGATTTTTGAAATGAATAAACACTTTTTTCTCATTTTAATTGTCAAATGTAGTATTACATAGAGTAACCTCTGATATTAGGGTCATTAAGGATCTTTATAAGGAATAATTAAATAAAGTATGAACAATTAATTTAAATTTTAAATAATTGGGATAATACCAACAGAGTTTTAGAAGTTATTTTCACTTTGTTCTATTAATTTGAAAACTTAGTAGGAAAAGGTTCAGATTTTTAAATGAAATTGATTAGTCTTTACATTCTTTTTTTGGGGGGGAATTGAAAGTTTAAGGTTAAATGCAATACTTTAACTTCTTAATAATAGTTGAGAAAAGGTATCTGAAAATCAGTTTGATGTATATGTATGGACAGAAAATTGTTTAAAAGGATGGAGAGACTGAAAGCATAGTATTTTAGAGCATAGATTCTGAAAGCCTGTGTTTAGGTTTGAGTCCTGATTCTTCCACTTACCAGCTTTGTGATCTTAGACAAATTAGCTCATGCATGAGGTTCCTTACCTGGAGAATGGGGTGGTATTGCTATCTTAACTCTTAAGGTTATTATGAGAGTTAAATGAGGATCTGCTCATACTAATTATTAAATTAATTTTTCACACTTTGTCTAGCTCAGTAAATGTTGGCTGGTATTATTTTAAATAATAATTAAATATTAATAATTTAATAATAACAATAGAAACTACTTTAAATATTATTATTATTAATTTTATTTATTTATTTATTTATTTATTTATTTGCGGTACGCGGGCCTCTCACTGTTGTGGCCTCTCCTGTGGCGGAGCACAGGCTCCGGACGCGCAGGCTCAGTGGCCATGGCTCACGGGCCCAGTCGCTCCGCGGCATGTGGGATCTTCCCGGACCGGGGCACGAACCCATGTCCCCTGCATTGGCAGGCGGACTCTCAACCACTGCGCCACCAGGGAAGCCCAGGAATCATTCTTATATAGGTAGAATTTATAAATAAACATATTAAAATAGGAAACATGTTGAAATTAATGTTTTAATATGTTAAAATGAACATATTAAAATAGGAAGCTTTCCTAGTTTTCTCTGATATCCACTGTTTACAGTTATAAATACATGCTCACTGAAGTATATTGCAGTGGGAAAGATTTAAAAGGAACCTATATTACCTTTCCTCCAAAGAGTCAGAATAGAAGGGCAGATGGAGAGGGAGATGTTTCTTTCCTCCGTTAGCCATTTGTAGATCTTGATATTCTGCTTGAACATGGTAATGGAGATTCATCTAAACTTTTGACTAAATCTCACCCTTAAGATGAGACAGGGAAGAATTTCTATCCATGTGAGAGCTTTTTAAGTTGGTGTTTTATAAAGTAAAAATAAAAGTAGGAATCAAAACATTTCACCTTATAATGTCTTTTATTTTCAAGGTCCTGGGATAGTAGCTGCTACAAATAATCCTGATTTGGGAGTTACAGGACCATCTTCTCCAAGCCCTAGCCCTGTGAAAAAAGGCAGTTCAATTCATTGGTCTTTCCCAGAAAAAATAAAATCTCCACGAACTGTGAGGAAACTTTCCATGAGAATGAAAAGGTTGCCAGAATTTAGCCGGAAACTGAGTGTTAAAGGAACTTTGAATTATGGAAACAGTCCGGATAATACTTCTTCCTTGTCTAAATGTAACTGTCAAGAAATTCATCATGCTGTTATTCTACCTTCTGGGAACACAACCACAGCTGCTAAGAGGAATGTTATAAGCCGGTACCATCTTGATACTAGTGTGTCTTCTCAGCACAGCTACCAGAAGAAAACCTCTGGGAGTTCCAAGTATTCCTGCAAAAGTGGTTACCTCAGTGATGGAGATTCTCCTGAACTTATAGCTAAATCTAGCAAACATGGATGTGAAAACAAATTTGCAAAAGGAAAAGAAATAATTCCAAATAGTTGCAGCAAAAATGAAATAGACATTGATGCTTTTAGACATTATAGCTTTTCTGATCAACCTAAGTGTTCTCAGTACATATCTGGGCTCATGAGTGTGCATTTCTATGGTGCTGAGGATTTAAAACCACCTCGGATAGATTCAAAAGATGTCTTTTGTGCAATTCAGGTAGACTCAGTAAACAAAGCCAGAACAGCTTTGCTCACATGTCGGACAACGTTTTTAGACATGGATCACACTTTCAACATAGAAATTGAAAATGCACAGCATTTGAAATTAGTAGTATTCAGTTGGGAACCCACTCCAAGAAAAAATCGAGTGTGTTGTCATGGAACTGTTGTTCTTCCCACCTTATTCAGAGTGACAAAGACACATCAGTTGGCTGTCAAACTTGAACCTAGAGGTCTTATTTATGTGAAAGTGACTCTTTTGGAACAGTGGGAGAATTCACTTCATGGACTAGATATAAATCGAGAACCAGTAATATTTGGTGTTGATATTCGAAAAGTTGTAGAGAAAGAAAATATAGGCTTGATGGTACCACTCCTGATTCAGAAATGTATTATGGAAATTGAAAAGAGAGGCTGTCAGGTATTATTTTACTGTGTTTCTCTACTGCCCCCTTATCTATCTATCTGAGTAATAATTAAATTTATTTATAGTAAGTCTTGGGGGAAGGAGTTCAAGGTAAGTTAAAAAAAATCCAATTTAGACTTTTTCTCATTCCGATTCTTTATTTTTATTCCATTACTGTTTAGGATGTAATTTATGCCTTAACCTATGTTGTCAGTGATTGAAAGCATGCTAGATGGTTCCATAATTTATGTTGTGATGCAGAGCTGCATGGTCTTATACCTAGAGATGAAGATTGCTTTACAATGGCATTCCTAGGAAAAGCCAGAGCTGATAACATAGGCTAAGCCTAATTCATTTAAGGAATGTTTCTAAATGGTTTGACATTCTTTTGGTAGAGAGTTCGACAGTGAATATTATAAACCTGTTTCACTCCTAAAATTAACTCCCTGCCCTTATTCCCTGTTCTCCCTCAGTTCCACTCTTTGGAAAGCATAAGCTTATACGTGTCTTACCTTTGGGATAGCATGCAGGATAAGGAGAGGTCCTACTAATAAAAGCACATCTCATTCTCTTTTCCTTTTAAAGAAGGTGAAAGCAGTTCATTAGAACAAACAAAAAACCTGGTGTTATTTGTAACAAGATATGTAAATGTTAACTAGTTAGTAGACCTTATCTTTATTTTCATTTCTACATGTAGACTATGACAATGAGAAACAGTGTATCACTGAGGATATTAATCTGAGGTATAAGTAATTATTTATACTAATTTTTTGCAATACAAAATAAGTCTAAGCATCATTATGTTCTGAAGTATTTTGCTTTAGTGCTATCAGAATTTATAACATTCATTAAAAAATATCGAGGATAAATACCACAAAATCTGAAATATGATTTCTTTATAAGAATGTAGAAGCAAACTTAAAATAACCTACCTTGAATTTAACATGGAAATGATAGAAATTGCGTAAGTTAGTGGAGTTTTGTATAAAGGTACAAGAGACTTGGATTCTGGTTTCTCATCCATTATTGGCTGTGTGATGTTGGGCAAGTCACTTAATCTCTGTGGGTCTTTTTTGCTTATATTAAATAAAAATAGATGCAGTAGCTTCCTGAAGCTGAGAGGTAGGACATTTGAATTTTTGAAACCTCTTTTCAGATATGTGATTCCATCAAGTCAAGTTTATGTTGTCTGGGTGGAAGTGAGGCCTTTAGTTTCCAATCCAACTTTTGCTCCAGTTACTTTTATCTTAAGGTCCTCTGTTTTTCCTGTATTTTTTTTTTTCCACGCAGCATGTAGGGATGCCAGAGATTAGGCAGACTTTTTTTTTTTTTTTTTTTTTTGCGGTACGCGGGCCTCTCACTGTTGTGGCCTCTCCTGTTGCGGAGCACAGGCTCTGGACGCGCAGGCTCAGCGGCCATGGCTCATGGGCCCAGCCGCTCCGCGGCATGTGGGATCTTCCCGGACCGGGGCACGAACCCGTGTCTCCTGCATCGGCAGGCGGGCTCTCAACCACTGCGTCACCAGGGAAGCCCCTAGGCAGACTTTAAAGGTAATTATTTAAACAGAAACTTTTACAATTGTATATTAAAATAAGTAAACTCAAATAGCGCTGTACTTTTACAGTCTATTTTCTGAAAATATTTTATAAGAGCAAGTATATAAAACTGTAATAACTGATTTTAAATGCCAAGAAAATATTTTTAGCAATGCTTTTTATTTCTATACTTAAAGTTTAGAAAGATTTATTTTACTAAATAATTATTTCCTGTGAAATAAAAAGTAAAAAAATTTTACAGTTGTATGTTTGGAAATGTACTTTTTCAACACCTTTTCTTGTTTTGTCTCTTTTCTCCCTGTTGCACCCCAACACATGCACAGAAAGAGGCTGATTGTGCCTGCAGTTTACAGAGCAGCATACTGCTTAAATTTTGTTTACCTCTCTAGTCAGTAATTATTCTTGTTTTTTTACAATGAACATCAGGTTTTGATAGACAAAAAATGGTTTGTGATATCTTCGAAATATTTTGAAGGCTACTACCACCTGTCTCCTGCTTCCAATAGGAAAAATCAGTATAGAAATCATCCTCATGGGCCATCCGGTTCAGATTCTGTCCTCAATAGAGGCATCAAGCATGTACTTCAAGTGTTTGATTCAAGAAGTCAGCCTCTGAAGGTAGGGATATATCCTAAAATATCCCTTCCTGACATATCTATATTAGCTCTTCCTTCTTTTATTCACCTTTAAAACTATATTTGTAATTGCAGCTTTTGGGATAACATGTTCCATTAATTTATTACTTGCTATTGAAGTATTGCTTTCTTTAATTTGTTCTAGGTTCATCTCTTTCTCAAGTTTAAGAGGATACATCCTTATGAAATTTTGTGACACTTAAGTGTGCTTACACCAGAAGGGCTGTACTCAAGTTAGTTTCTTCTCATGTGGTAGCATTTCCTTTGATCCTGTTTAATATTTTAGTTTCATTGTCTGGATCATCTACCGTTCTACTTTTCTTTCTTGTGATGATGTGAATGTACCATGAATGTGGATAAGAACAGGAAATTTGAATTTTCTTTCCAGTACCTTCCTCGATTTCCCATATCATGTTGATTCTTTTGAATGCAGCAGCACCTTGAATTACCTTCTTTTAGAAATAGTTGTAGGTTCTTTACTATCTTTCAGTTAATACTTAATGCTTGTCATTGCAAGTATTTTGGATAACATTTCCATGTATCCATTACTGACGCTTTCCTATATTGAGACCCACTTTCTGTAGTATATTCTATCAGTTATTTAAAAACTCAGAAGAGGTTGTCATAAGTAAACCGGGAAATTTCATTTGCATTCTTCCTCTAGATCATTTTTAACATTTTAAAGTGATTCCCAGTTCAAATCCTTGGGGATTGCACTGTGTGTTTTCACTTTATTTCTGTCTTGAAATAATTTCTTTTTCTGTAACTTCTTTCAATTCAAGGTGATTAAACTTCCTAAATAGTCTTTGATGTGGAAGTATAGATGACAACCACTTTCCTCAATTTTCTTGAAGGTTTATCCTTTTAAAAAACTCCAGTTGCTTAATCAGGCATGTTTTCTCTTTAAGATACCATGTTGATTTCCTCCTAGTGAATTTATACTGAGCTAACAGTGTTTAAAAAACAAACCTTTTTAATGTAGGTTGAGGGGAGAGTGAGTGGTGTCTCTGCATCTTTTATACATTTTGAACTAGAAGTTTTATTTTACCTTTAATATATTATTTAAATTGAATTTCCTTCATTGCTTTATAATCAATTAATTTGATAAGTTAAAAAATCCTAGATTTATTTTATTTCTTCTTCAGAAACTTTTTTTTTTTTTAAAGATAACTTTACACAAATAGTATACTGGAAACTTCATTCAAAAATATACTTTTTTAGAATAAATAAACCGAGTTTTAAAGAGATTAAGTAACTTGCTCAAATTCACCAAGCAAGGAGTGATAATGTGGGGCTTTATGAATCCAAAACCCTAGTTTAAGTGCTGTGCTGTATTACTTCAATCTAGAGCAAAAGATGCGAAAGGGCAACATCTTGGGGCATGGAGATATTGTTTGAGCATGTAAAACTAAAGGGTAGGGATTGTATCTTTGCTTAAGATATGATAGCCAGCATTACAGAAATCACAGTATATTGTTCAAATTTAAAGGAAAGAATATAATTTTTTATTAAACTATATAACTATAACTATGATCAGTATAGTCTATGGTGAGATTTCAAAAGCTATGTTTGAGATATTTTTAATTAAATGCCATCAGAACATATTAGATTGCCAAGTTCACGTGATTTATACATACTGCACTATAATATTTTCTCTTTATCCAATTTACCATAATGTGGCCATAATTTTATTTCTAGGTAGTAGGCCTGTACCGATTATGTGGCTCGGCAGCAGTCAAGAAAGAACTTCGAGAGGCTTTTGAGAGGGATAGCAAAGCTGTTGGTCTGTGTGAAAGCCAATACCCAGATATAAATGTAATAACAGGTAATAGATGTTATTTTTATGTACACATTCTGGAAAGACTACATCTGCAGGAAAGAGAATTGAAATACTATTTTGTAGCCTAAATTTAATTTGGTTTTATTCTGCAGTCTTATTTTCCTTCTTTTACAAACACTACTGTGTTATTTTCTGTGGGGAGATACCAAGATATGGTCCCTGTCCTCAAACAGCCAACAAGTGTTGGGAGGAAGAGACCTACATTAAATTAACTGTAGCAGCTAACAGAAGGAAAAGGGTACCTTTTCTTCATAGAGGGATAAATAAAATGTCATCAGAGTTCAGTTTGACTGGAGCTGATATAATATAAGGGGCATTGACTATCTGGTTAGAGAATTTAGATTTATTTACTAGGCAGAGGGGATCCATCAACGATTTTTGAGCAGGGGAGTGAAATCTTTAGAGATAGTCTTCAGGAATATTTATATGGCAAGTCTGTGTGATGGACTGAAATTAGAAGATACAAGAGGAAGGAAAACCAGTTAGGAGGCCTTGGCAATAGTCTCAGCAAGGAGGTAATGAGGTTGGATGGCATCTGGCAGCAGCAGCAACAGCAGGAAGAAATAGAATTGAAAGTATTTGAAGAAAAGGAGGGCCCAGACAATCCTGACTTTGACACCTGGTTGATTGGGTTCCATTAGCAGAAACAAGAAAGCTGAGAGGAAAGCTACTGCTTTTGGTGGAGAAATGTAGAAAAAGATTATGGATTGGGTTTCTTTTTCAAACTTATATATTGAATTTGATGTACTAGTAGGCGATCTCAGTGGGCATATCAAGGATATATCTCCTACAGCTAAGGAGAGGATGTAAGTAGAATGTGAGGGATCTGCTGTTTACCCAGGTGATGAATGCAGTCCAATGTATAGCATTGTAAATACACTTCTAATACCCCGACTGGTGGGGGTAGAAAACGACTGGTGGGGGTAGAAAACGGCAATTTGATGGTCATTGGCACTAGTTGTAATTAACGCCTTGCAGTTGTCTATAGACTTTGAAAAGACAAGAACTTTGAGGATCTCCAAACTTTGGAGGCAGGCAAAGAAAGAAGAAACAGCTAAAGAGATTGACAGGAAAGGAGTCAGAAAGTATGGGAAACAAGAGACTACAGAGTGTTAAGGAAAGGTGTGATGCACTGTCATTCTGAGAGATCACATAAAATAAGAACAGAAAAAAGGCCTTTGAATTTGGCCATTAGGGGATTTTTTCATAACTAATCGATATTCGAGGTCTATTGGCTTATAATTCCATGTTTGTTTTTTGTTGTTGTTTTACTTTTTATTAGCAAAGTTTTCAAGCATATACACAAGTAGAGAGAATACTATGATAAACCTTCTTTATCCATCACCTGGCTTCCATAATCAACACATGACCAAACCTGTCTCATTTATACCCCTCATTTGATTCTCCCCAAACTTGGTTTATTTTGAACCATATCTCAGCTATCACATCCTTTCACCTACAGATGCTTTGGTATGTATTTCTAGATCATCTGTGTATTTTGATAGTCTTTCTCTTCTCTCTACTGTCAACTACCGTTTTTTTTCTTGCTGTAATAGTGTTTGTTTTTCTCTTCTAATTTGGTTTCTTATTTTACACACAATTAATTGTCTAGGTGAGAATTTGAGGAAGGTTCAACTTGCACATATTCAAGAGATTTTTATTCGTTGAAATCCTTAAAGCTAACTGTTAGGATTGAGGCTTTCCAAATAATTGAGCTTCCCAATCTCTGAACTCTGAATGACTGTATTTCATAGAATATTTAATATTATATTCTTGGATAACTACACCTTTGATCCCAAGCATTTTAATTCTAAGAGGGAGCAAACCAAAGCACTTTTTCTTTCTCTTAAGTTTTAGCAAACCAGAAATAATGGTTACTTTTATTTTATAAAGGAAGAAGGCATATTATTTCTACTAAAAAATGGGTTATTTCTACAAAAAAGTAGAATTTTTCCCTTAATAATATGTAATTAACAAAATCAGCAAAGGACTCATTTTATGAATTTATTAAAGAAAACTTTTATAAATAGCAATTCTCAGAAAATTACACTCTATAAATAAAAGGAGATTTTGTCTTGGTTGAAGCCTTGTCTTGGAGATAAAAATTATGTCAAATGTGTATAATTTAAAAGGATGAAGTGATGTGGTTTGAATTGATTATTTGTTATAAGAGAAGGTCCTTAGTTGGAAATTTGCAGCATATGCAGAAGGTATGACAATAGGCCAATGAAACATTTATAGAAGCATTCTTTTCTAAAATTGAGAGTTTACGTAATTTATGAATTGGGTATTTCTTGGCTTTATTCTTTGTATATTCCATTTCAGTAAACCTGTTTTTCAGAAGAACCTAGAGCTGTTTTCTTTCTTGATAAAAAGCTAATGGAATGACTTAAGGTTTGTCTGAGAAATATCATTGGAATTGCAATAAAATATACACAAGGGCTCATCGTGGCCCAAAATAAAGGGTGTTGTTGATTTGGGGAACTGGCCAGTAATAGTGCTGCCTCATGTGTTTGTTCCATGTGAACTGACATTTCAAGTAAACTTTAAAATATAATTAACAGTTCAGTAGGTCTAAAAGAAGAGGTATTAATGGAATGAATGATAGAGTTTACTCACAGTTTAATGCATTCTTAGTAGTTGGTTTGTCTGGAATACAGAATGAAGTGCTCCAGACAAACCAGATTTTTTTCAATCAGGTGCAAAATTTAAGGTATAAAATCTATTCATAGTACAAGAGAAGAAATTAGAAAAGTCAACATTATTTATTTAGTGATTATTAGAGTTTTAGGCAGAGAGAACAGGGTGAATTTTGTGACTGAGAATTAATAAAATATAGGTACTTCAAACCAGCCTCTGAGAAGAAGTAGTTTTAGAGATTAGAATGACTTTTTTTTAGTGTGGTGATACGTATATCCCACCATGGGGATGAGTAGAATTTCTCTGTGTAGTTGGTCCTGTGCCTGAATGAGGGTGAGAGGCATATGGTTTCATAGTATCTAACTATTACAGGGCAGCTTAAGAGATGTAACTAGAACCAGTTCTTTATTTATCAATAATTGCCTGCTTTAAGTACATGATAAAAGATTTACTGTGTTGCATTAAATAAACTTCATCCTAAATTCTCCCCAAGTCTTTTTTAAGTAGCTCCTATAACATTAAAGATTGTCACCACAAATTTATTATCTTACGGTTTTTATGTCCCAGTGTTTGAAAAATGTTAAGAAGGCAATATGGCTTTAAGATGCTCCTGCCTATCACTAAGTTTTTGGGATAAGGCCATATAGGTAATTTCTAGATTGATGAGTAGTTGTATCATATATGTTACAACGCACTATGAATACCTCCTTTCTGTTTCATTTTATAAAATCTTTTGATTATTTTTCCTGTGACATTTGTCTGCTTATAGAAAAGCAACTATAATTTTTACTTCATTGAACATAATGTTCATTGAGCATACTTTTAAGTGCTTAATATTTGTTATAATAATTCTCTCTTATTTGCCCTCAAATTATAGTGAAGTAAGTAATCTTGAACTTGGGTTAATTTAAAATTCCATTTATATTAATGGTTGTTTAGCATATTAATCATATAAAGGATAATGATATTTGAAATATATGTTTCACTAAGGTATAAAGTTATCTTTTCTGGAGATCTTTTAGGTTTTGATTTAATATAATTGCATTACAGGGCAAGTCTCAAGCTACCAGGGCATATTGAGTTTTATAAGAACTAACAAGTCTTGCTTTGTCAAGGAACAAATATGGAACCTTTAAAAAAAATTATGCCCTAAAGGGTTAGTAGTGTCTTTATTTGGCAGCTACAGAAAATTGCATTTTCACTTTCTAATTGTAACTCAATGCTCTTTACACTGAATGTTGCAATTCATTGTAGGAAACTAATGATAGTAGTAAAGATCACATGATATAAGTTAAGGAATGTGAATAAACAATTGTTGCATGCATACTGTGTACAAAATGCTTTATCATTATCATCACTGTATGTCTAACATGTATTGATTATTATTATATGCCAAGCACTTTATATATGTTGTATCTCTTTGTATATATCAAAGAAAAAGTTTGGGGCTTCCCTGGTGGCACAGTGGTTGAGAATCCACCTGCCAATGCGGGGGATGCGGGTTCGAGCCCTGGTCCAGGAAGATCCCAGATGCCGCAGAGCAGCTGGGCCCGTGCGCCGCAACTGCTGAGCCTGCGCTCTGGGGCCTGCGAGCCACAGCTGTTGAGCCCGTGCGTGTAGAGCCCGTGCTCTGCAACAAGAGAAGCCACTGCAATGAGAAGCCCGCACACCGCAATGAGGAATAGCCCCCGCTCGCCACAACTAGAGAAAGCCTGTGTGCAGCAATGAAGACCCAACGCAGCCAAAAATAAATAAATAAAATAAATAAATTTAAAAAAAAAAAAGAAAAAGTTTGGTCAATATTCTCTTGGTTCCTTAGTGCTATTTCCAGGTTATTACCTTTTTACTATTGAGTAGGAACTTATGCTCAATGAAGGAATAAGGCTTTTTGGAGGCCCATGGCACAGTCTTGCACCACCTCTGCCTTTCGTATTTTTTTAACATCACCTACAGAACTCTTGGGCATTCCCATTTATTCAGTGAAGACTTTGATACCTCGCCTATGGTTAGATTTCCAACTGGAGTCCTGCCATCATCCTGAATGATTTTAACATACAAATGACCAATCCAGAACACTCTTCTTATCTAACCTAACTCTTATTGGGTATCAACTGATACCTTAAACTCTTTCTTGAAACATTCTTTCCTTGACTTCCTTGCAGCATATTTGCCTGTCTCATCCCTACCCCCATCCTGCCTCTTCTTACCACTCATACTCCTTTAGCCATTCTTCCTACTGATGTTCTTCACGGCCTTCTCTTATCACTAGGCCTTCTCATATCATGCTGTATGCTGCCCTGATAATCTCAGTCATTCCCAAGTTTCCAGTTATCATTTTTAAGTTGACCATTCTCAGATCTGTGTCTCCAGCCATCTCTTTCCTGAGCCTCAGATTTTTATATCCAGTAGGCTTGAATGTCCCATAGATACCTTAAGCTTAATATGTTCAAAATGAAACTGCTTCCTGTACCCTAAAACATGGTTTTCCTCCTTTTTCCCCTATTTCAAGTAATAGCGCTGTTATTCACCTAGATGCTGAAGCCCCAGACCTAGGAAGTATCCTTACACCTCCTTTTCCCTCAAAATGATAAATGTATTTTTGACCCAGTGGTCCTGTTTTGGGATTTCGTCCTACCAACATACTTGCATACATACAAAGTAATTATGTGCAGGTTATTCATTGTAGCATGTTTTGAAATAACAAAAGATTAGAAAGAACCTAAGTAGCTGTCTATTGCAATTGACTAGATCAAATTATGGGACATCCATACATTGGAATACTGTGATGTGGCTGTAAAAATGTTTGAAGAAAATCTCTATGTACTGAAAATATGGCAAGGATATGATGTTAAATGAAAAAGCAAGAAACAGAACAGGACATATATGCTATCTTTTATGTAATAAAGGGGAACAAATCGTAATATATTATTTATATTTGCATAAGCAAATACTGGAAGGATGCATAAGAAACTAATGAACCATGGTCTATCAAATTTAAAAGATTTATTAGATGGGAAACTTTCTTTATGATCATGTTTAAATTCAAATTAAGCTCTCAAACTAAGTTCTCAGCTAAGCTGAGAGCATTTTCTAAATCAATGTTGTCTCTATTAAGGTTTTGGGTGTCAGAAATGTCTTCTATATTTCCTTGTGATCACATTCTAGCCTTTAGCTAGTATCTTACCTACCTTCCTTATATGTAACAACCATTAATTACTCTTTCCTGTTTCCTCTACTATAGGTATATCATCTCTTAGTTCATAACTACTTTTGGTGTGTTTGAAATTGACTTAACCTCATTCCTATTATAGTGACAAGTCTGATGTTTTCTGTTCTTGGCTTTTGGTTTCATTTGTTTGGTTTTAGGAATGATTTTTTTCCTTCCATAGTATAGCATTAGAGATTATCCAGACTATCCAGTACGTATGTTTAAGCCATATCTTCTGTATTAAAGAGGAAATATATTTATATAGCTCACTTATTTGCAAGGGCTTATGAAAAGCCTAGAAATTAAAAATTCACATAATTGGAATAATTTACAATTAATATTAGTATTCCTTATTTTCTTTTACATGCACTTAGAGGAGCTTTTTATAAGGGATTTACTTTATGAACAAACCTAATATGTATGATAATTGGTTATTATGTGTGTACATTATTAGCATGGTTTCAAAACAAAAAGTCAATTAGTGAAGCAATTTCTAAGGATACAAATTGCTATTGTTTTGCTATAATACTTCTTTTTACATTGTTGCTTTTATTGTTTTCAGAATGTTAAAAGTTCGCTGTAATAATTCTTTGAAAAAAAATTCACCACACTTTTATTTCACTCTTAAGACTAATTGCCATCTGTCTCTGGTTTGTTTTCTGAAGGTGTTCTTAAGGATTATTTAAGAGAACTTCCTTCTCCTCTGATAACAAAGCAGCTTTATGAGGCTGTATTAGATGCAATGGCAAAAAATCCTTTGAAAATGTCATCAAATGGTTGTGAGAATGATCCAAGTGATTCTAAGTACACTGTTGACCTGCTGGATTGTCTGCCTGACGCTGAGAAGGTAAGCACAGTTGGTATGCATTGAAGGTAAGCACAATTGGTATGCATTGAAGGTAAGCACAATTGGTATGCATTCTTTCTGGAAGCCAGCTAATGAATTGTATACTTAGCTCCAGAGCTACAAATAATTTTTTAGATATTTGACATTTGTAGCACTCATGAGTTTTAGCTCTGCCTTTGCCAAAGGCTACTTAAACAGCATAAATCTAGAAATTGCTTCTTAAACAGAATAAATCTAGAAAATAATGTTATCTTTTCTGTATATGATTTTAGCCTAGGCATGAATACTCCCTATAAGTTTTAAAAGAGTATTGTTATTATTAAAATGATATATGTTTATTATAGAAAATTTAGGAAGATATAGAAAAGAAGAATGGAAATTATAATTATCAATATCTAAAGGCAACAATAATTATCATTTTGGTGTAGTTCCTTTTAGTATTTTAAAAATATGGTACCTGATTGGTGTACATGGCTTAGCCTCAAGACTTAAACAACCCTCACCACCACCATTTCCTTCCTCGTCTCTTTCCATTTGCCCCCTCCGCACAATCTGAATCTTGGGACCAGTATCTTCAGGTATGCCTGCAGGAGAGATAGGATGACTGGGTCTGCAGAACTAGTTTTAGCCTAACTTTAGCTCTTGTTCCTTAGAACAAAAGGGAAAATAAGGGAAAGAAATGTGGCCAGGCTTATCCAGATGAGGCTGGCTTTGCCTATATTTCTTTCTTTTTAAAAAATATTTATTTATTTATTTATTTGGCTGTGTGGGGTCTTCGTTGCGGCGTGTGGGATCTAGTTCCCCAACCAGGGATCAAACCCGGGACCCCTGCATTGGGAGCACGGAGTCTCAGCCACTGGACCACCAGGAATGTCCCTATATTTCTTATCATATGAGAACAGAAAGTCCAAGAGTGAGTGGGTAGAAATGTTTTAAGCCCAATACCTTCATTCACTAGTTGATTGTAGTCATCTGAATGGCCTGTACTCTCTCTGGTTAGATTAGCAATTACTGCTCCTTTGGGTGGGGGAGGGGAGCAGCTACAAAGGTAGACAGAAGCAGAAGGGTGGGGTGTGGGGTAGAAATATCCCTTCACCAATATAAGGTAAAGTTATACGTGTCATTTTACTTATAAGTGAAGATTTGAGTGTCAGGGAATGTAAATCACTTGCCCAAGAGTATATGGCTTTTTTGAGTGTTGTAGTCTGTCATATGAATTTAGGTCTTAATGGCCTTAAAGTTCATGCTGTTAATATTCTTTCTAAAAAGGCTGCATAATATTCCATTGAGTAGATTTGACAATTTATCACCATTCTGTTTTGTGTAATATTTAGGGTTTGAACCTATTTGTATATATTTGTCCACAGATTTCTTTTCAGTTAGAATTACTTATTTGGAATAGAATTTCAGAGTGGAATTGCTGATTTAAATAATGTGAACATTTTGAGGCTCTTAATACATTTTTCATATTACTTTTCAAAAGGGACACAACAATTACATTTTTTGGCTGATCTTATTTCGTAGACAAAAAAAAAGATTTCTTATTTTAGGCTGTGTTTCTTGGCTTGCTATTGAGATTGAAACTAATGTATTTAACCAGTCGTGTGTGTGTGTGTGTGTGTGTGTGTGTGTGTGTGCGTGTGAACTGTGTTAACCAATGTGTGACTGGTTTTGATTTCAAAATATCAGTCTAGTCTACTCTAGATCCATTTTGATTTCAAAATATCAATCTAGTCTACCCTAGATCCAATTTTCCCCTCATTCCTTCCCTTCACAGCCAAACATTGAGCAAATGTTTATTCTGGAGGTTATCAATTCTTCACCACTCATTTACTACTCAGAATATTGTCATCTAGCTTCCTGCTCCATCTCTGTGGACCTGTTCTTGCCAAGGTTACTAATTACCTTCTAATCATCAAATCCAGTTGTCACTTTGACTCCAGAAATGTCATTTTGATTTTTTTTCTTTCTTTAATAATTTTTAAAAATTACAAATTATAGTTGGCGTTTATTTCTTCAACACAATTATGAAGAAGAAATTACACACTTATTTTATTTGTTAAATGATTGATCATATGCTAGTATATCAAAAAACATCATTCCTTTCCACAACTGCTTAAACCTAAATAACCATTCTAACTTCTTAAACAACTCCCCTTACTAGTTTTTTCAAGGATTTAAAAAAATATTTTTCAATTTTTTTTTTCATTTCTAATTATACTATTCTTCCCTTTTCCATGGTTTGTATACTTAAAATATTTATTAGCTAAGAAGCGCATTGGCCTTTTTCCTAATCTGGATCACAATAGAACCTGGCCATGGTTGGCTCCCTAGATTTTAGGATGTTGGTCCCTACTTATGACTACAGGATTTATCTGAACTTAAAAATGAACATTCTCACCCTAATCCCCTTTCCATTGCAGCCTTTGCTGTTATCTTTTTAGAGGAGGGAAGAGAGGAAAAATTTGATGGTATATTTTCCCAGGGACTCCAGCTGAAATTTGGAATGCATTCATGAGCACTTTATAGAATGTATATTTTAACCATTTAATGAATCAGATTATGTCATTGAAACCTAAGGGCCCTGTGTAACATTTCTATAAGAAAATATGTTTCAAGTTCCAAACATCCAACTTACAAGCAAATCTTTGAAACAACCTTTTAAAAAGTGACAGTATGCCCATCTATATTTTCTGCTATAAATTGTGTCCTTGAATTTGCCCCGTGTGACTGTGTTAAGTGAAATTTAATTTAATTCAATTTAGGCAACCCTAATGATGTTGTTGGATCATTTGAAATTGGTGGCTTCTTATCGTGATGTGAATAAGATGACTTGCCAGAATTTGGCTGTGTGCTTTGGACCCGTATTATTAAGTCAGAGGCAAGAGACTTCCACCCATAACAACAGAGTCTTTACTGATTCAGAAGAACTTGCAAGTGCTTTGGATTTTAAAAAACATATTGAAGTTCTTCATTACTTACTTCAACTCTGGCCAGGTAAATGATTCTATGGAAATATTCTTCTCTTTCAATGATAGGGTGTTTGAATTAGCTAATCATTAAATATGCCCATGTATGATTGAAGAAAATCTTTTCTAGATTTTGCTTTTTAAAATAGTTATGAATTGATACCTGCCCTTTAGATTTCTCCATTTAAATTTTCTGCTTTTGCTGATACTATTGTAGACGTAGAGATCAATGTTTGGTCATTGATCGTTTTGGATTTGGTCAGCTCTGGATTTGAATCCTGGTTGTGTCACTTATTAGCAGTCTGACCTTGGACAAGTTCTTTAACATCATAGAGCCTCAGTATCATCTTTTCTCATGTGGATTAGTAATATGTTTATAGAATTTATAAGAGGATTAAATAAAGAATTATGTGTGTAAGGTGCTCAGCACAGCTCTTAGCACATAATAGGTACTCAGTAAAATATTAATTTCTTTACCCTTCTCGTTTTTATTTCAACTGATATAAAGCAGAATTCATTTTTCTCCTTAAATCTGTTCTTCCTCCTGATGTCTATACTGTATTCATGGTCATTCTTCAAGTTATCCAGGCTTGAGCTGACAATTATCTGCAATCTTTCCATCTTTCTTATCCATCCCTATTCTACTCAATAACGAAAGGCTGACAGTTATTTTTCTAATACAACTCTTATGTAGTTTCAGAGCTAAAAGGAATATGTATTAGTTAGATGTTTTATAAAGGGTCCTGTATTTAGGTTCCAAAAATTTCTTACATGGTAGTAGCCGCTGCTTCCCTCCCCTACTGTGCATAGTACCAAGTGTGAAAGTACTTAGATGCTTAGTGTAGTGCACAGTGGTAGAAGTGTTTGGGCCCTAGAGTCAGGCTTAGATTCAGATCCGACTGTGGCACTCACCAGCAGTGTGGACTCAGGCAAACACTTTAGTTTTCTTAGGCCTCAGTTTGCTTCTCTATAAATAGTGCCTACCTCAGGGTTTTTGTGAAGATTGAGATAAAGCATCTAAGGAAATGAGCAGACAGTTTAGCATAAAGTTAGCCCTCAGTAAATGTGCTTTGTTACTCTTTTATTAATGTATATGAGAAGAATAGACCAAAGTACAAAGGATTGCTTGATTTAGCCTTTTAAAAAATCTAATTAATTTTTAAAAATGAGTTAAAAATTAAGCTAATAAAAATTTTCAACTTTTAAATTTGTAGAATTAACATTTTTGCTTTCTTTTAAACACAGGCTTAAAAAAATCGTTTCTAATTTATATTTTACCTGAATTAGTATGTGTTATTTATTATTTAAAAGTCCTGAATGAAGATGCTCTGGTTAATTGGTCTGGTTAATTGGTCAGGTTCAAGTTTTAAATGTGTTTCTTAGCTTTTCCTAGAACTGCTTTAATTTTAATAAACATGAGGAGTTGGGAAAGGAGCCATCTTATTCTAATCACAAATGAAAATTTGTTTGCCTGGAGATACTAAGTTTACTATCAGTACCTGAGTTCTTTATCATTAATTCTGTATCAGTGGTTAATGTCATTTCATTATTTTGTAATAGTCATCTTAGTCTTGGGTTTAAGAGCAAAAACTTAACTTGTATGTTATAGAAAAAAGGCAGGTTCAGATTTGAGATTCACTGTACAATATTTCAATGACAACCTTAAGCAACTGTCTCCTAATGTACAGTTCCTTATTCCAAAGGTTTGTGTGATTGGATTGAAAAATAACTGCCCCATCGTCTATAACCTGTTACCTTTCTTTAGTTATAATACCTCAAACAAAGGACAGAACAGGGCAGAAAGATAAGAGGAAACAGCAGTTAGTTTTGCCCTCTAACATCACTTGCTTTTGGATTCAAGAGGCAGAAATCAAGTAGATATAGTGTACTTACTGAGCCTGAGAAAATTGATGGTGACGTAGAGAACGGGCCACACCATATTAACTTGGTGAATGCTCATCTCTAAGCATTCAGTAGGAAGGTTTTAGCTCCCTTGCTATCTGTATCCTACTTATTTTTCTTTTTGGAACTTCCCCTACTCCAGAGGTAAAAAGAATTGGTTCTACCCTTTCCTGTCCACCTGCCTTTTTACTTCCCTAACTTTTTATTTTGTTTTGTGTTATTTTTAAATTTTGGGCAAGAATATAATTTGCTTTGAGCTTTATACTTGAAAAATCTGTCTTCGTTCAAAGTGATCAGTTAGAACCCTGGCATATTGGTACTGGAAGGTAAAAGTCAGCCTGCCAATTGCTTTTTTTTTTGCGGTATGCGGGCCTCTCACTGTTGTGGCCTCTTGCGTTGTGGAGCACAGGCTCCGGACGCGCAGGCTCAGCGGCCATGGCTCACGGGCCCAGCAGCTCCGCGGCATGTGGGATCTTCCCGGACCGGGGCACGAAGCCGTGTCCCCTGCATCGGCAGGAGGACTCTCAACCACTGCGCCACCAGGGAAGCCCGCCAATTGCTTTACAGATTGTCGTCTGCCAAAGCCCTAAGTTCTTTAGGAGCAGCCTTGAGGCCAGATTGGTAACAGGTGAGGGAGCAAAATGGAAACATATTTCCCTTTTGACCAAAGCAGTCTTCTTTTCATCTTTCTTATGTACTGGGTTTTTACAAAGTAGTTGCTTTTTAAAAATAGGGCTGCTGTTTTAAGAATATTGGAAATTAATGATAGGCTACCCTTTCTCTTTATAGATGGGGAAATAGCTTTAGAGAGTGTGTAACTCTTAGACCAGCTGTTTGGTGTATCACATTTTTTATGATGAATAGATTTGGGATAAGGCTTTCTTTTTTTTTTTCTTTTGGAAAAGCTATCAATTTTCCCTAATTCTTTTTGTTTCATTTTTCTCACTAGACTAAGCTTCATGAGGTCAGGGACTATATTTTGCTTACCCTTATATTTCCAGGTCCTAACAGAATACTTGGCACTAACTAGACACCCAATATATTGTGTTAAATAAGGTAATTATACTATAGATAAAAAGCTAATAAAGTGGTGACTAAAAATATAAAGCTATTGGAAGAAAACAAGATAAGAAAATTAAGTTTCTTAGTAATTATCATTATGTTTGGAAAAATTTTCAGCAAATTTATAGACTGCATGTTCATTTTATCCTGTTGAAGGTGAGTAGTCAACAGTGCTAGGAAAACCAGAACTTTTCTTTTGGGGTTAAAATGGCCATTTTATCTACGTATTTAATGGGAAACCATTTCACCGTCAGTAGTTTAAAAAGCTAGTAAAGTTGATTTTGTAGAAATTGAAGTTTTAGTCTAAAAGATATAAAATATTATAATTGTTTTCTTAAATATTTTCCAAGAAAATATACAAAAATAATGTTTGGATAGGAACTTGGGTTAAACAACTTTAAGCACCTGACAGTAAAATGAATGTGGGTTTTGAAGGTGAATGTCAGAAAATGCAGACAAAATAAGACAAGCTTAACACAGAATCAAAAATGTTTTACTTTGGTTGGATCACAAACCAGATGACCTCAAGGTTAGCAGAGTACTGTAATGGGTTGGCAAAAACAATAGGCATGACACTTAAGCACTAAGAAGAACAGGAAAAGCACAGAAAATGAAGGGAGGAAAGCAAGGAGATTTAGAGGAGATAAGCAGTTTCAACAGAAGAAGGAATATGAATAATTAAACAGTGGAAAAATTCAGATATCAATTCTGCAATTACATCAGTTAATGGCATAGGACATTCTATATTAATATTGTTATTAAATATCAAGGTAAAGTAATTATCAGACCTTTATTTTCTAGAAAATTTTAGATCAAGAGCTTTTAGCTGTCATAATGATCTATAATAACCATCATAAAAATGCAGTTAAACAAAAATGTTAAAGACATACCTATACAAAGTTATCAAGTATTTTAATAAAATAAGTTAAAAAAATTATGCAATCTCTGAAAATGTTATAAAATCACTGTATATCTGGAAAACTAGAGCCATATACATGTTTGTATTATTCTTCAATTATTTTATACAGTAGGAAACAAGTATTTATTAGATGTTGGAGAGTGTAAAGTTGGTGCATTATCACTGATTATATGTTCCCTTAATCTTAGTGAAGGGAAGTATTAATGGAGAATAAACAAGCAGAAAGAGAAAGGTATTATGGACAGTTTTTAATAGCCGTGCCCCAACATTTAAATTAAGTCCATTCGACACGTGTTTTGTTCAATACACACAAAAGAATAAGCTGTAAAGCCTTGGTTTGTTGTGAAATAATGTGTATCTCCATGGTAATATATTTGGCCAGTGCAATGCATACTAATGGAAGAAATTAGCCTTAATATGAGGAATGTTATTTGAGATTGTTAGATTCCTAACCGAATGGGAAAATAAAATATCTGTACTATTTTCAGGCAATAAATGAAGACTCTTAGTAGCTAATGCTGTATAATCAAGCTCAGGTAACAAGTGGACAAGTCTAGATTTCGTTCATTTTATCAAAGTGAAATTTGGGCTGCTTAAAGTAAAGTAAATTATGACACTGCTGCTAATAGAATTGCAAAAAAACACAAAGATTAGAACTTTTAGAGTGAGCACTTTAGATGCCTTGGCCTCATTTAGATGTTTGCAGATGAAGGAACTTTTGTTTCGTTTGTACTCCAATATGGCTTGCCTGCTTTTTGCTGTAGCTTTTAATTTAGAAGAAGCTACCAGCTTAGCTACTGTTTGAATTACATCTAGATAATAATTAACTTGCACAGAAAGTTAATCAACATTGGAAATTTATTTTGGGATGTTGTGAATTAGCATGAATTAGCACCACTGAACATTCTACTGGCTTCTGTCCCTAATCTTGATTATGTCTGATGATAGAAAAAATAATTATGGAATGCTTTGTTTTGGTAGTGTGCATGTGTTTGTTTTAATGCATGTTTGTAGTTAATTATTAAATGGCTTATTATTTATTTAGCTCTGTGTTTTTAAATTGGATTCAGTTGGATTACTGTCGCTAAAGCAAATTTATTGTTTGTTTCTAGTGCAACGTTTAACTATCAAAGAATCAGCAAACAATTTGTTCCCAGAGCAGAAGTCTTCTCTAAATTATTTGAGGCGGAAGAAAGAACGACCTTACCTGTTAAATTTGAGTGGTACTGATTCATCAAGAGTACTTAGGCCAAGGCAAACCAGATTAGACAGTCCACTAAGTAATCGTTATGCAGGAGACTGGAGCAGCTGTGGAGAAAACTACTTTTTAAATATGAAAGAAAATTTAAATGATGTGGATTATGACGATGTGCCTTCAGAAGACAGAGAAAATGGAGAAAACTGTAGCAAAATGTATGAACCAGATATCATGATTGAACAGCCAACTCCCACATCCAAAGAGTGCACATTTCAGACATATTTGACAATGCAGGCTATTGAGTCTAGGGACCGAAAAGTCAATCTCAAAGACCTACAAGAAAGTATCGATACTTTGATTGGAAATCTGGAGCGTGAACTCAACAAAAACAAGCTTAATATGAGTGTGTGAGGTTGAGAGTTTTTTTTTTTAAATAATGTCTTAAGTTTCACATCAATCTTTGTCACTTTCTTGTATCTCTCACAGTGATGTTTTAAATTTTTTACTCTTGAAAGCTTCAGTTACTTTCTAACAGGTTCATGTGATTCAATTAAAAACAACATTCATTAACATAATTTTTACTTATTTCATTAGAAAATTTTTCTTGAGGTAAAAAGATAACCTGGACTTCTCGTGGATATTTGTTTAAATCTTGCCAATTCTATGGATATAACTTTAAAATGCACTTCTAAGATTCACATAAGTTATTAGCCCCTCAAGATTTTTGTACTTTATAGGAACTGCTTTTCTGAAACAGATGTTCCTTCTAGAAGAATGCTGTGGCTGCTTAGTCTGATTTGCAGTCTGACTCCATGCACACTGCAACATCATTCAATCACATTTCATTTGCAATGCAAATGCTGCTATAAGAAAACCTTTTTATAAATAAAAGTAAAATTATGCAAATATTAATGTATTCTGTATTAACATTCAGTAATTATTTAAACATAAAATTAAATATTTTTATAATCCCAAAAATATGTATATATTTATAAGTGCATATATATATAGGTATTAGAATGAGGTGAGGGATTGGCTGCAGAATCACATGTATCTTTAAAATATATGTCATGAGGCCAAAATCATTAGCTTAAAAATGTCCTTTTCAGGGAAATTACATTTAAGTTAAAGGAGGAGTTGCATAGAAACACTTGAACCAAAACACTAGAAACATCTAAATATAGAAAAAATAGACTTTCCTTTTTTGATTCACAGAAAGTCACAATATCCCCAGTGAGAAGTCATCCTTTAAATTGAAATCTTCTAATTTATTAAGGGATTAAGTTTCGAGATTTCTGCACTGGTGACTTAAAATTCTTCACCTAATCTATGTGTTTTTATCTTCTGCTTTTTAAAACAAAGTAATTATACTTAGAACATATTTATTTGTAATAGTACATATATAACTTTGACTTTATAATTACCTTCATTTGTTTCTAAAGAAATCTTGCCAGCATACTACATGTTATTGATTTTTAAAAATTAACTTATTTTGGCTAATTATATCTTCAAGATAGTCATTATAGCAATCACAACAGTGTTTGAAAATGTAAATTTAGTTTTTTTATTAAATCAGAATGTATTTTTTTAACTTTTATACCTACAGAATGTGTAATTTAAAATTATTAATAAAATTTGAGTTATCAACTTAAAGATGTAGCAGCCATTAAAAAAACTGACTCCTTGATGTTTTTCTAAATATTAAAGTATTTAACTATTTCTATGCAATATACATTGATAAGTGGAACACCTTGTTATTTAATTTGAAAATTTACTTGTTAAAAAACCAGATAAATAACTATTTTTATATGAAATTTTCATTTTTAAAGCTTTGTATAACAATTCAGAAGAATCCCAAAAGAATATGTGACAGATATATATATATTGAGAAAACAGTCAATAGAAATGTACCTAATTATTTTGTAAGAAGACTGTGTCAGTCTTCTTCCTTTTGTTTGCTATATCACGTATATTGTATGAATTACTCAGTTGTTCCAGAAATGTAAAAGCTTTATTAAAATATATAACCTTGGTGTCATGCTATTAATTATTATAATGATTTTTAAGGGTCACTTATTTTAAAGTCATTCTTTTAAAGTGAACATGTTAAAGTATTGGACCATAATATATTATCCATAAATATATGTAATAACTTTTTTTTGTTCAAAATTGAGTTTTCCAGAATCTGCAGTACTTTAAGGGCCACACTTATTTTGTTACGTTATTTTGAATGGGAATAGTTTTAAAGTTAATCTCTGCCATCCTAAGTAGAAAATACTACACATTTGTTGTTTAAATCACTGTCATAATAAACCTTTTATTTTTTTTATTAATTTATTAATTTATTTATTTTTGGCTGTGTTGGGTCTTCATTGTTGTGCGCGGGCTTCTCATTGTTGTGGCTTCTCTTGTTGCAGATCACGGGCTCTAGGCACGTGGGCTTCAGTAGTTGTGGCACGTGGGTTGAGTAGTTGTGGCTTGTGGGCTCTAGAGCTCAGGCTCAGTAGTTGTGGCACATGGGCTTAGTTTCTCCGCAGCATGTGGGATCTTCCTGGGCCAGGGCTGGAACCTGTGTCCCCTGCATTGGCAGGCAGATTCTTAACCACTGCGCCACCAGGGAAGCCCAATAAACCTCTTTTATTGACTCTGCTGTATTCAGCAGTGCTCAATAGGTATATGCCTTTATTTAATATGGCCTTTTACTTCAAATCTATTTTGAGCTTCTATACCTGCTTTTTGTAATCTCCTGGGATCTTCCTGCACTGTTAGACAGTCAACTCTCATTCCCGACTAAGCCTGCCAGCCCTAATGGTTTTTAGGATTAAAAACAATTTTAGTTTTAGTTCATGTACCTGAACAAAAATTTTAAACAATTCAGGTAGATGGAAAATAAAAACTAAAAGTGTTCCTCTCTGACATCCACATCAATCCCACTTCTCAGAGGAAACAATCACCTTTTATTCTTTAGGTAGCTTCCTCTATCACTCCAGGTTTACTGCTGCTGTTTCTTGATTTGTCATTTAAGCGATATCTGTTGGTTGTCCATTGTGAGTGATAAGCAATTTATCTCACTCCATTCCTCCTCCCCATTTATTTTTTCAGTTTTTCTTTTGGTTTCCTCTATAACTTTGTTATTCCTTGATCCATCAGTGTTTTTGTTTTTTGGGTTTTTTTTTTTTTTGCGGTACGCGGGCCTCTCACTGCTGTGGCCTCTCCCGCTGCGGGGCACCAGGTC
>NC_041217.1:109475717-109513403 GCF_002837175.3 Physeter macrocephalus
GCAGGCTCAGCGGCCATGGCTCACGGGCCCAGCCGCTCCGCGGCATGTGGGATCTTCCCGGACCGGGGCACGAACCCGCGTCCCCTGCATCGGCAGGCGGACTCTCAACCACTGCGCCACCAGGGAAGCCCCGATCCATCAGTTTTAAACAGTATCTCTTGACTCCATACCATTGTGGAAATGACCAACCCTGTACTTACTTTCCAAATCATTACTGCCCTTTACCTTCAACTTCCATAAGTTATACTATTAGTTTATATAATCAGTCATTAATAGATGTGTATTGTTTTGGGGAACTATACTTGACGTATGTTTTTCCTTTATATATTGATGCTAAAAACTATAAATCAATAACTAGCAGCTGTGCTAGATTGTGCAGAAATATTCATGGGTAAACCAGGTGATTCTACAATATCTCTAATCTTATATTCTTAAGTCTATATACTGATTTAAGCAGAATACAAACTAAAGGTCAAATGGATTATTTTATCTTATAGCCGTCAATTTCTCCAAATCATACTGTGTGTTACTTGCTTCATAGTTGGGTCATGGCTTTTGAAAATTTTAATTTTTCCTGGAGTAAGAAATTACCCTTTTTTTTGGACAGAAGAAAAATACTTCCTTTACTATAATACTTGCTTTATCATTGAATTACCAAATTTGTTCAGAGTGCTTTTAGCTCTCATCCTGAAGTGTATTATTGCCTTTATTTTTCTTTGACAGAAGAAAAATATTTTCTTTACTATAAACCCTGAGATCATTTTAAGCTTCTTAATCAGCTTTATCACACTTGGGCAAAGTGATTTTTAGCTGTTATCTTGGGATGTATTTTCTTTGCACTCCTATGTACTACTTTTTTTGTTTCCTATTCTTTCGTGACTTTTTTTTTCTTTTGGCCTTGCCGCGTGGCATGCAGGATCTTAGTTCCCCGACCAGGGGTCGAACCCGTGCCCCCGGCCGTGGAAGCGTGTAGTCTTACCCACTGGACCTCCAGGGAAGTCCCTCCTATTCTTTCTTTGTTTTTTTCCCTCCTATTTTTTCTTGTTTTCATTTTTTTTGTTTTTTGATTTGTTTGCTGAAGTATGTTTATAAGTAACCCCCCGCCACACACACACACGAACCTCCCAAAACAGGGCGCATGGGAGATAAACTTTGAGTCCTTACCTGTCTGACAAGGCCTTTATTTCTTCCCCATACTTCACTTTGATTGGACTTGCAGTTCTAGGTTCAGACTCATTTACCTTTAAAACTTTGAAGACATCTCTCTATTATCTTCTAGCCTCCAGGTTTGCAGTAATCCAGGCAAGAAAGAAGGTGATTCAGACCAGGGAGGAAACAATAGAAGTGATTGTATTTTCACTACTTTTTGAAGTAGGAGCCAAAGAAACCTGCCAGTGGACTGTGAGAGAAAAGAGTAAGACCTGAGCAACTGAAGGACGGAGTTGCTATCAAATGGGACTGATATGACTCTACTGTATTTTTTTAAAT
Source organism: Physeter macrocephalus (assembly GCF_002837175.3). Taxonomy (NCBI): domain Eukaryota; kingdom Metazoa; phylum Chordata; class Mammalia; order Artiodactyla; family Physeteridae; genus Physeter; species Physeter macrocephalus. Next base: position 109,477,206 of record NC_041217.1, read on the forward strand.
GAGTTCCTTGTAATGGATGTTGCTATTATTAATACAGTGGTTATCGAAATGCCTTATAAAGTCCTGTTAACTATAAGTACTAATGCTTCTGTACCTGGTGATGATGCCCATTAGAGTCACTTCAAGAATAAAAAAGCAAGAAGACTTCATATATATCTAAGCAAAGTCCCACATCATAACTGTCTTTGGAAATTTTCAGATTGTTTAGCTTTATATTAGGGATCCTAAAGAAACAGGTTTGGGAGTGATACGGTTCCTGGAAAGAATTTAGTTCCAAACCACAGAATGACTTTGAGGCTTAGGATTTTATAATTTAAAAACATCAATTTTTAGCTACTTGGATAGTGATAAAGTTGTAGTATGTTTAATAATCAATAACAAGTCCTAATTTGAGTCTTGCTGACCTGAGGAATCTGGTGCAAAGAGGAATGCCCTTTTCTCTTTTCCCTGTCCAATGTTCACTTTGAATTCCGTAAGGCTCATACATGATTAAACATTGAAGTGCTATCATTCCTGATTCAAAGTTTGTGACAGAAACATCAGATTGTGCCCCAGCTTCCAGGAGTCAGAGAGCAATTAGTCAGCATCGTTTCTCTGAAACTTACACAAAGGTAAATTCTATGGAAATAAAAAAGAGATTTAGATGCTGAGCAGGCTGAGCAGTGACAAATGTCCACAACAGTTCCCTAGGCTTCATCTCGCCCTGTTGCCCAAAACTTGGAGTCTTTCTCTTACCCCTCATACACAACCTGTCAGCAGTTCTGACGACGCTATCTCCTGAAACTGTGCACTTAAGTTCGTCACTACTAACACCCTCGTCCAAGCCACCATCATCTCTCAATCGCTTCCTATTTCATCTCTTTGCTATCACTCTCTTCTCTCCACATCCACAATCCATTCCATCCATTGAAGCTAAAGTAATCTTTAAAAAAGATAAACCACATCCTTTCCTGGGCTTTTTCCCTTGCTCTCTGTGCTTCAGCAATACTGCAGACCTCATTCCTGTCTTAGGATCGTTGCACTTGCCATTCCCAGTGTCTGGAAAGCTCCTTATCTAGATCTTACTTGGGTGGCTTTTTTGTCATCTCACATCTCTGCTTAAATGTCAACCCAGTCAGTACCTGCTTTGAGAATTGGTGGAGGAAGAAGATGGAGATTTCTGTTTCTTGTAACAAGTACAAAATAGTTATGCTATTAAATGATAAAACTATAGACATTTATAACTTTGGAAAATGTTTCCTGCCTTATTTTTATCAAGACATGTATCAATATCTGAAATTAGCTTGTTTATTTGATTATTATCTGTGTCCACCCTTCTTGAATGTAATTTCTGTGGCAGCGGGGACCTTGTATATCTAGTTCATTGCCATAGGCCTAGGACTTTTAACATAGAAGATGTTCAGTTAATTATTAATAAATGAATGAATAAAAAGGGATTCTTAGAGAATGCTTATCTTTTGTATAAAATTTATTTATGTTAGTCTGTGTTGGGTCTTTGTTGCTGCGCGCAGGCTTTCTCTAGTTGTGGCGAGCACAGGCTGCTCTTCGTTGCGGTGCAAGGGCTTCTCATTGCAGTGGCTTCTCTTGTTGCGGAGCACAGGCTCTAGGCTCACGGGCTTCAATAGTTGTGGCACATGGGCTTAGTTGTTCCGCAGCATGTAGGATCTTCCCAGACCAGGGCTTGAACCCATGTCCCCTGCATTGGCAGGCAGATTCTTAACCACTGCACCACCAGGGAAGCCCCAAGAATGCTTATCTTTTGTCAGGAAAAGACCAAGGACTATGTGATGCAATGTCTCTGTAATATTTCAAATATTCGCTCCTGAGCAATAAATCATTTGTGGTTAAGAAAGTAATGCCTTCTCTCTCTTTCTTTCTTCCTTCCTTCCTCTCTTTCTTTCTTTCTCTTTTTCTTTCTTTCTTTCTTTCTTTCTCTCTCTCTTCCTTTTTGTTTGTTTGTTTCTTTATTCTTTCTTTCGTCTCTCTCTTTCTTTTTTAAATAATTTACGTTTCTTTTGGAACTAGAGTGGCATTGGGAAAATTAGTGACTTAAAACGTTAGTGGATTGGTAATTTGGGGTAATTTTTTATAGTAATTTTTGGCTGCAGAGCTCAGTAGAACCAATTATTTACATGATGTGTGAAAAAGTACATCTCACCATAAGAAAGGAAGGTTTCTAAGAAAGCTTTTGTTAAAATGCATCATTTATTTCTTTACAGAAATCGTGATGAAAAATATCCTCTTAATTTTTGTGCACTTTTTACTAGAACTAGAAAAACCTATTTTTCATTTTATTAAAAAATATTTTCATAAAGTTGAATGAACCCTGTAAATATTTAGAATTCCTTTTTTTTTTTAATTAGAGAGAATAGCAGAGACCACTGTGGGAGCCAGGCACTACATTTAATGTTTTTATTTTTCTCAAACAAGTGTTTGTTTTAGCTAAGTGAAAAAATCCTAAATATTGCCCCTGAGTTGGGTTAACCTAATCCTTATTTGTTTGATAAGGCCATTGGCATGCTTTTAAGTCAGTTGAGTTAATCTTTCTTTTTTGGCTTAATGGAAGTATTATGTAGTGAAAACGGTGTTGGCCTCAATATTCTACATATTTCTTTGACTGGAAATTCTACTCTTCAAAATAAACTCTTCCAAGGACAGTTTAAAATTCCAACTTTAGAAAAGTACAATGGATATTAAATCAAGAAAAGGGAAAGTTCTTTGCATTCAAGATGTTTATGTGAAAGTGATGAGCCTGCAGCTCACATTTTTTCACAGCAACAAGATACTGAACAGTGACCCCTTGTTCCTGACCTTTGTTCAAGAAAAGGGATCTCTTTGCATCTCTTCTTGCCTGACTTTCCCCCCTGTCGCCAGTGTAAAGCCCACATTTTAACCCAAGAGCAAGTTTGAATCATTAGGTAAGTGAAAACAGTTTGTCTAAACCTGGTAGATGAGAAATGTCAGAGCATAAAGTGCCATCTGTCCTAGGTTATGAATCTGTGTTTGATCTGTACATGATGTCAAAAGTCACCTGTAAAGTCAATCAATCTATACATAAAAGAAGGCACGTTAATGTCTTTTTCCATCAACATTTTATTATGAACATTTAAAGTATAAAGAAAAGTTAAATATTATACAGTGAACACTCACATATCTATCATCTAGAGTCTATAATTGTAAGCATTTTGATGTATTTGCTTGATCAAATATCCATGTATCCACCATTATCTCTCTTAATTTTTGGTACATTTTAAAGTAAGTCACAGGGCTTCCCTGGTGGCGCAGTGGTTGAGAGTCCGCCTGCCGATGCAGGGGACACGGGTTCGTGCCCCGGTCCGGGAAGATCCCACATGCTGTGGAGCTGCTGAGCCTGCGCGTCCGGAGCCTGCGCGTCCGGAGCCTGCGCAAGAGGCCCGCGTACCGCAAAAAAAAAAATAAAGTAAGTCACAGAATTCCTGTACATGTCACAATGTGTCATTTTGGACGCCACAAAATATTGAATTGGAGATCAACTTTGTGTGATTATAATTAACCTCTAAAAGAGTCATGGAATATGTGAATTCACTGCAGACCCTAGGTTTCATCATCGTTGGAAAGATCAATTGCTATGAAAATCCTCTAAAAAGTAATGCATACTTTAGATGTCTTGTGTTCCTTTCCACATTGCTTTTAGCTATCCCAGACTGCCATCATTCACAGACAACCTCTACAATTTCTTCCATATTCAAGTACCATGTGTAATATTATTTTCTAATTTTCTCTAAAATTTTTTTCAATTAAATTTATTATTAAAGTAAAACTTCATATTGCTACCATAAATGGAAAACCAGTATCATTTGTCATAAACAAGTTAATTACATATATTTTTTCAATACACTAAAACAAATTCATAATGTACACCTTGTCATGCATACCACACTTAGGGCAATACTGAATTATAGTCCCTGTTCGATCCAATTTTCCTACCATAAATATTGGGACACGAAAAGTCAAAGCTGCATTGGAAGTTGGACACACAGATGACACCAGTCTGTTCTCTTTTTGAGGGACAAAACACCACATGCAGATTTGCTCGAATCTCACCTTGAGCTGGCAATGGAGAGAGGTGAAGGGTTTCCTAGCAGGGCTAGGAAGGATCTGTCTGCAGCCTGTATGACATATGTCCCAAGCAGGGTCCACTCTTCATGAGCCCTGTGCTGTCAACCCCAGTGGTCCGACAGTCCCCGCACCAGCAGGAACAGAGCCAAAGCCCAATCCTTGCATCCTGAGTTCCTACTTCGGGGAGTTCTCAGTGCTGTGGCCCTGACCACATTTTCCATTTTGTTTCCTCTTACACTTTTAGCCCTCTCCTGCCAGCACATCTTCCTCTCAACTACCTCTGCTAACATAGGTGAGGTAAGAGACCGACAGCACGCCTATCTTTCCCTCCTGAAATTAGAGCCAATCAGATTCACTACTGATAAAGGTAAGCTGGAGAATGTGACTTGGGTCTATGGTGAACTGGGCTTCTTTCTACATCCCTGTGATCTGATTGTCCCCACCAGTCACTGGCAGCATTGGTTAAAATCAAGCCTCCCCTGGCAGTGGTAGAGCCTGTCAGAGATATAAAAACAAGTGCATATTACCGACAGGCTGGCTCTGAGCGTGAGGGAACAGAGAAGCACCCAGCCAAGCAGGCTCAAGTCCTGCTCCAGGCCCCACTCACATAAGTCCATCTTCCTGTGACTTGGGGAAGAGTAAATGAGGGGCAGAGAGAAGCTGAAGAGTTCCTCCCATACTCTTTCCCCTTGAGAGTTGGGGAAGTTCCCTCCCTTTTACGGAAACGGGAGAAGAACAGGATGTTATCGTCCAACAATTACCTCCTATTGCTTCCTCCTCCAGTGACCAAATGTCACAGGATGAACTTGGGGACCCTTGGTCAAATGGAGCAAGGAAATAGAAACGCCGAACTGCATGTTGGCAGCCAAAAACAACATGTAAAGATTTTCCAGGTAATCGCTAGGAAATTGCTGCCGTTCGGCACCCTGGTTAATCAGCACAGTGGCCGAAATTTGGCATATTCTCGCCTCTCTTGATCAGTCCTTTTCTCCTCAAGGCCCTGAGGCCGTGTGCCAGCTCTGGAGCCTCGAGCCCCAGGGGCCCAAGCAGTCTTGCCCTTCCCCCCTGTGCCCAAAAGAATCTGGCTCCCCCTCCTCGTCTGCCTCCAGGGAAGAGTCACCTTCCATCTGGTCCTACAGGCTCACCTGGAAGTATGCAGTCTCCTCGACTGAGTAAAACACTAGGGTGTTGATGACAGGGTTTAACCTGTACTTTATTTTAAAATGACAGCGGGGAATTCCCTGGTGGCCCGGTGGTTAGAACTTGGCACTTTCACTGCTGAGAGTGAGGGTTCAATGCCTGGTCAGGGAACTAAGATCCTGCAAACCACGGGGGTGCAGCCAAAAAAAAAAAAAAAGCCACTACTGACTGTAAAATGAGAGCTTACTAAGCCCCTTTTTAAAGAATATGTATAAGAAAATATCAGAGGAACTCTTTTAGTTTCTCTCAGTTCTTTCTGTTGACTGTGGGCTCCCTTGCTGCTGCTGTTACCCTTCCAATGTCACATTCACTTCTGGAAGATTGTCAGCTTTTGTATGAGCTGTCTCCCTTTCCCATATCTACTTACATCCTCAGCCATCACAGAACAGTACTTAAGCCATTATCAGCTCTATCCTTAATGCATTTATACAGGGCCCAAGTCACAAAGGGCTTGGGCTTCTAGCAAATCACTTAATGGAAATTTTATGAAAGTCAGAATTGCATATGTAAATTAACATATGAAGGTGTAGGCTAGCCAAAAGAACATTGAAAAAAAAAGAACGATGTTGGAGAACCAATACTACCTGATTTTAAGATGACTTATAAAGTGATAGTAATCAAGACAGTATGGTATTGGCATCAGGATAGAAAGATGAATCCATGAAACATAATAGAGAGTTCAGAAACAGACTCATATGTATATGGACGACTGATTTTTGGCAAAGGAAATCCAGGGGAGAAAGGATAGGTTTTTCAACAAGTGTTGTTGAAACAATTGGATATTCATATGAAAAAAAAAAAAATCCCACCTTCAATAATATATATTACACCATATATAAAAATCAGCTAGAAAAGTATCATATATCTAAATGAAAGCCTAAAAGTATAAAACTTCTAGAAAAAAACCTTGGGTTATGCAAAAATTTCTCAGGTCACCAAAAACACGATTCATTAAAAAAAAAAACACCAAATTGCTCAACTGAAATTCATCAAAATTAAAAACTTCTGCCCTTTGAAAAACACTGTTAGAATGATAAGATAAACCAGAGTGGGAGTAAATGTTTGCATGTATTTGGTAAAGGACTTGTATACAGAAAACTCCCAAACCTGAATAGTAAAAGAAAAGAATGAGCAAACTATGTGAACAAACATTTCATGAAAGAAGATATGTGGACAGAAAATAAACACATGAAAATAAGCTCAACAGCATTAGTCATTAGGGAAATGCAAATTAAAACTACAGTAAGATACCACTACATCCTAATTAGAATGGCTAAATTTAAAAGACTGAGCACACTGGTGAGAACATACAGGAACTAGAACTCCCATCACTGCTGGTGGCAGTGTAAAATTGTTTGGAAACATTTGGTAATATCTTAAAAAGTTATAGCTATCCACACCATATGATCCAGACATTCTACTCCTGGATATTTATCTAAGAGAAAAAAAAGCATATGTCCATAAAAAGACTTGGACAAGAATGATTGTAGGAGAATAATTTGTAATGAACCCAAAGAGGAAACAACCAATCCAAATGTTCATCAAACAAATTGTGGTATATCCCTATAATGGAATACAATTCAGCAATGAAAAGTAATGAACTATTGATACACACAACATGGATGAATCTCAAAAGTGAAAGAATAAGACAAAATAAGTATATACCATACAATTCCATTTATATAAAATTCTAGAAAAATACAAGTTAACCTATAGTAATAGAAATAGCAGATCAGCAATTACCTGGGAACTGAGGGGAAGATGCTAGAGGGAGCTATTAAAAAGGAGCATGAGGGGCTTCCCTGGTGGCACAGTGGTTGAGAGTCCACCTGCCGATGCAGGGGATATGGGTTCGTGCCCCGGTCTGGGAAGATCCCACATGCCGCGGAACGGCTGGGCCCGTGAGCCATGGCCGCTGAGCCTGCGCGTCCGGAGCCTGTGCTTCTCAACGGGAGAGGCCACAACAGTGAGAGGCCCGCGTACCACAAAAAAAAATAAGTTAAAAAAAAAAAAAAAAAGAGCATGAGGAAACTTTGGGTTGATGGATATGTTTATTTCTTGATTTTGGTGATAATTTCATGCGTGTATACATATGTCAAAACCTAACCAGTTGTATATTTTAAATATATACAGTGTGTTTCATGTAAATTATACCTTAGTAGCGCTGTTAAAAGTGTGTACGTGTGTATATTTGTGTATTGTACATATGAGATTCAAGTAGCACAATATTCTGAGATTCATAGCATAATATGGCCTGTGAGAGCAGGAACTCCGGAGCCAGTCTTGGTTTGTGTCTCATATATCTTGGAACAGTAACTTGATTTTTCTATGTCTCAGTTTTCTTGACTGTAAAATGGGGATGGTACCCACTACCATCACAGAATCGTTGAGGGGATTAAAATATATTAAAGTATTTAGGGGCTTCCCGGGTGGCGCAGTTGTTGGGAGTCCTCCTGCCAATAAAGGTGACACGGGTTCGAGCCCTGGTTCAGGGGGATCCCACGTGCTGCGGAGCAACTAAGCCCGTGCACCACAGCTGCTGAGGCCTGCGCGCCTGGAGCCCGTGCTCCGTAACAAGAGAGGCCACGGCGACGAGGGGCCCACGCGCCGCAGCGAACAGTGGCCCCCGCTTGCTGCAACTAGAGGGGGCCCGTGCACAGAAGCAAGGACCCAACACAGCCATAAATAAATAAATAATAAAAAATAAAAAAAATAAAAATAAAGTGTACAATTCAATGGTGTTTATTTTTTAAAAAAAAGCATTTAGGAGGGTTTAGTAAGGGTTCATGAGATGTTAGCTATCGTTATTAGTAGGGTGGCATCAATTAACAGTTTTCAGCAGTAAAGACAACCACTGTCAAATCATAAAGGCCCGTTATAAAATACTCAAGTGATACAGACCTCTTAAAAAACGTCCCTTTGCTTCAAAAAATCTCGAGTGACAGGTATAATGGATTCAAGGAGATTAGCCATGTAGCCATTAATGAAGATGAGCTGTCTTCATTAAAGCGGAATGCTCACCCACTTCTCCTCATCTCCTGTTCCACCCCTGAGAAAGATTTGGGATGGGGAGATGTCCCAGGATTATCCAGATGCACCCGGATTAAAGGAGATTAGCCATGTAGCCATTAATGAAGATGAGCTGTCTTCATTAAAGCGGAATGCTCACCCACTTCTCCTCATCTCCTGTTCCACCCCTGAGAAAGATTTGGGATGGGGAGATGTCCCTGGATTATCCAGATGCACCCTAAATCTAAACACAAGTGTCCTTATAAAAGACCAAGGGAGGTCTGACCACAGAAGAGGTGAAGGACAGTGAAGGTGGAAGCGGAGATGAGTGACGAGCTGTGAAGGAGGGATGCCAGGAGGAGAAGGAGCAAGGAGCAGGGCCTCCACTGCCTCCAGAAGAAAGCCGTCCTGCGAGACCCAGTTCGGACTTCTGGCCTCTAGAACCGTAAAAGAACAAATTTCTACTGCTTTAAGCTGCTAAGTTTGTGGTAATTTGTTAGGAAACTAACACAGAAGTCTACTTCGCAGTCTTTTGCGATTCATTTTTGCTATTTTTAAAATTTGTTACTTGTTAATTGTTTTGGTTAGCTGTTTTTCTTTCAATGAATGTTTTGCAGACTTCAGAGCAAAATTGTATGTTGAAAATGTGATGAAAATATGAGTTTATCGTGGCGTTTTATGACATAGGTAGTGGCTCCCTTACCTCCTAAACTCACCTGCTTCTTGCCTTCCCTGTCCCCACTCTCCCTGCTGGGAGAGCTGCTGGGGCATTGCTTGACTTCGGTCTTACATCTCTGCAGTGAAGTTCCCGCTCCAGAGAACTCCCTGCTTCCCTTCTAGCCCAGTGGTTCTTGGGATGAGAGGTGCCAGTTTTGCCCGCACTTCCCCCACAGGGACAGTTGCAATAACTGGAGACATTTTTGTTGTCACAACTGAAGAAATGTTATTTGCATCTAGTGAGTAGAGGCCAGGGATACTGCCAAACCTCCCATAATAGAGATGACAGCCCCTCACAGCAAGGAATTATTCAACCCCAAATGACAACAGTGCCAAGGCTGAGAAACCCTGTTTAGCTCCTCCATCCCAGCTCACCTTCACCTGCCTAACTCTTCAGGCCTAAATTCAGAAGGAGCTTCCTCAGAAGCAGCTAGAATAGATGCCTTCCTGTGATTTCCTATGTCTGCTGCTTTTGACCAGTGATTCTTAACCCCGCCTGAGCATCTGTCCTTTTATAGTCACCGCAAGTCATTTTCACGTGCAAGCCCGGCTGAGAACCCCTGCTCTAGGCTTGGGTTCTTCGGGCTAGTTGGTGGCAAAAATAAAGCAACCTGGGCATGTCCAAGCTGAGAATGCTGTTTTGCAAATGCTTGCAGGTCTTCATTCCTTTCTAAGGCACCTTTGCTTGAGCAAGAGTCTTGATATTACAAAATAAAATATTCAAAGTCATCAGAAATATTTCTCTAATATCTTTTATTCTTGCATGATATTTGTTTAAAGCTAATAGATTTTTTAAAAGCTGGCTTTGTTTCCTTTTTATAAGAACGGTTTGTTTTTAAAAATTCAGACAATACGAAAAGTACAAAGACAAAAGTAAAAATCATCAGAACTCTGAACATCCAAAAAATGGATTGGTTACATGTCGGTGACTATACTTTCAGACAACTCAGAGTCCATGTAATATTTATGTAGTGACATATATGACATCTTACAAAAATGGGACCAGATATGTACTGTTCTATAACGTAGTTTTTTTTTTGTTTTTTTTTTGTGGTATGCGGGCCTCTCACTGCTGTGGCCTCTCCCGCTGCGGAGCTCCGGACGCGCAGGCTTAGCGGCCATGGCTCACGGGCCCAGCCGCTCCGCGGCATGTGGGATCTTCCCGGATCGGGGCACGAACCCGCGTCCCCCGCATCGGCAGGCGGACTCTCAACCACTGCGCCACCAAGGAAGCCCTATAACGTAGTTTTTAACTCAGTATCATATTCTGTGTATCTTTCCTGGTCGATATAGTTATACATCATCTCAACATGGAGAAGAGTGGTTCCTCCACTTTCTTCTTCTTTTACAAAATTGTTTGGGCTACAGCTGTTTTAACCATATTAGCTTGGGTGAGGTACGGTGAGGGCAGACACAGATCAAGAGAGAAAAAGCAGAAAGAGTTTCACGGTTGTTATGCTTACAGTTCCGGGGGGTCAGGGGAGAGGCTGGGGCATGCAGCTACCATGCAAGGCCGCTCAGGGGAAGCACTGGGGTAGGTTGTGAGACCCGTGGGCAAGAGCCTTTATTGTGATTCCTGCTGGAGGAGTGGGTGAGCTGGGGTAGGCTGGCTTAGGACTGGCTAGGTGCATTTGAAAGTGGCACCCTGCAAAATTTGTGTTCACTGTGACTGTTAGAGCCTATTATTGTTTGGAGCTATCTCAAATCTCCAGATATTTTGGGGTGGACCAGTTGTTCCCAGGGTTTACCTGGGAACAACTGGTAGCCATTTTGTAGATGTCAAAGCATCCATTTACAGAAGTTAAAAGTATAATTAATACACTATCCCAGAGTCTTTCCCTTATGATATAAACTTTAGAATAAGCTTGTCTATGTCTACAAAGAAGCTAGCTGGAATTTTGATAGGAATTGCATTAAATCTGTATATCATTTGGGGGAGAACTGACATCTTTACTATGCAGGGTCTTCCAATTTATAAACGTAAGTCTCTATTTGTCTTCTTTGATTTATTTAATCAGTACTTTGTAATTTTCAGCATAGAGATCTCCACATTAGAGAGCAATTGTAAATGGAAGTCATTTAAAAATACATCCTGTCAAACTGCTTTCCACTCCTCTGCTGTGCTGCTTTCTCTAAAACTTCACCAATACTGGGAATTATTAATCTTTCTTTCCTAACCAATGTACAGGCAAAGAAGTACATTTAAAAACAAAATTTTTACATTTAAAAACAAAATTTTTTAAAAATGTACTTCTTTTATTTGTTTTTTGGCCATTTGTATTTCTACATTTATAAACTGCCAATTTTCTACTTAGACATTGTTTTCTTATGAATTTATAAGTTATTTGTGTTTTAGAGGTACAGATCCACTGTCTAGTTTGTGTTGCAAATAATTTTTCAAATTAAAAAATTCTTATTGAACTAATGCATGCTTGGGTAATTGTTACATGCTTACACGGCAGTATACACAACTAAAAACTAAGTCAGCTGCATGCTTAAAATTTGTGCACTCTACTGTTTGTAACACTTCAGTAAAAGGAGGATAATAAGTAAAGAAATGCATGTTTCCTGTAGTAATTCCAACAATACAGAGGAGTATGCAGTTGAAAGAATACTCTTTTATGCACCTCTTTCCCCTCTTTACTTGCTTAAAAGTAATCCTACTGGGCTTCCCTGGTGGCGCAGTGGTTGAGAGTCCGCCTGCCGATGCAGGGGACACGGGTTCGTGCCCCGGTCCGGGAAGATCCCACCTGCCGTGGAGCGGCTGGGCCCGTGAGCCATGGCCGCTGAGCCTGCGTGTCCGGAGCCTGTGTTCCGCAACGGGAGAGGCCACAACAGTGAGAGGCCTGCATACCGCAAAAAAAAAAAAAAAAAAAAAAGTAATCCTACTCACCAGAGGTTTGCACTACTTATAGTTTGATATTCATTAAGGACCTTTATCAAATTTTAACGTGCATAGCACTTAATTCATTCTGTTTTCTATTGTAGTCATTTGAGTATATAGTTAATAGTTTTACTAGATTATATGTATTAAAAGCAGAGACACTATATACTATGCTTCTTATAACCCTTCCTTGAACAAAGTAGGGATAGAAATAAATAAATATACTATTTTGGAATAATTTCCATAATTATTGACACATTATAGGAAACTAACATTTTTCAGGATCTACTATGTTTTGGACACTGTACTAGGAATTTTTAATGTTCTATCTCATTTAATCATCACAAGAGCCATATAAGGTAGTTTTTCCAGTTATCTGTAGCTACGTAACAAACCACACCAAAACTTAACAGCATAACATAGTGACAGCATTTACTTTGCTCAAAAATCTGGTCTCTGGCAGATCTTGGCAGGGATAGCTCCTCTCTCTTCCATGCAGCATCAGCTGGGGTAGCTCGTCGGCTCAGGGCTGGAATCATCTGAAGTCTCATTCATTCACATGCATGGTGGTTGACGCTGGCCTTTGGGTGAAACTTTACCTGGGGTTGTTGACTAGAACACCTACATGTGCCTTCTCCATGTAGCCTGGAGTTCCTCACAACATGGTGGCTGGGTTCTAAGAGTGAGTGTCCAGTGAGAGTGGGCCAGATGGAAGCTATATCCGTGTTGCCCTGTATGACCTGGCCTCAGAAGTCATGCAGTATCATTTCTGCTGCATTGCCCCACCCAATTTCAGGGGGAGGGGAAATAGAGTCTATCTTTTGATGGGGGTGTGGCAAGGGTTTTAAAGAGCTTATGGGACCAGAAATATTGCTGCAGCCATTTTTGAGAATTCATTCAGCCACAGCAGAAGCTTGTCATGGTTAAATCTCTAAAGCTTGTAAGTGGCTCAGAATTCTCTCTGACTCCAAAGCCCTGATCCTGATCCAGATACTTCTCTTACTTTATAACTTTGAAAACTATTAATATCGCATTGTCAATTCCTTTTTTAGTCTCTAAAACAAGTTCTTGTGAGCACTGTTCATTGTTCCATAGAAGGACTACACATGAATTATTATTTTTAAAAGGTGTGTAGGTACTATTCTGCTGCATTAGATACTAATTCATTTTAGAGCATTTTTGAATTCTTGGTAGCTTTTTATCCATGGAAGGGGAACAGCATTTTCCAGGAAGCAGAGGTAAGAGAGAGCACAGCACTTGTGGAGAACAGCATGGATTTCAATGTCTGGGGGGGAAGTGAGGGAAGGCAAACCTGTAAGATTTAAAAAGCAAGCAGGCTGTGTCATAAGCAGGCAAAGAACTTAGACCCTATCTTGAAGCCAATGAGGGCCAGCCATTGAAAGGTTTTAAGTGGGGAAGTGATGGGGTTCAGATTTGATTTTTAAATGACCACTTTGGCTGTAGTGTTGAGTATTTAAAACATGAGATTTGGAGTAATATGTAAATCCCAATTCACCCACTTACTGAATAAGCTGGACTTTGCTTGGAATATAGTGTACTCTTTCAACCCATAGACACAGGTAATTTCCAATTTAAGGAAGTTTTTTTTCTTTTGATATCTTTAGTTATGGCTTTTTAAATTTTCCTAGTGTCTTATTAAATGTGCACAGATTTAAGTCCAGTTCCTGATTTCCAACTAACGGTTATGCACATGTGTTCTAATGAGACTGCCCTCTCATTCATCTGACTTCATCAGGATGGGCTAGGCTATGAAGGGGTAACAAATAAACCCTGATGTCTTGGTGGTTTAATACAATAAAGGTTTATTTCCTGCCTGTGGGAAGTCCGAAACAGGTTGAGAGACTTTTCTCTATTTTATAAATATGGCAACTGAAACACGTAACAGGGGAAGGTACAGTCAGAGGGTTTCATGAGATGAGTTAAAGCAAAGCCTGGAAGTGGTTTCTACCATTTCTACCCACATCCTGTTGCCCAGAATTCAGTCATAGCCCCAACCTAACTGCAAAGGAAGCTGGAAAATATAAAGGTGCATGTGGATGTTTGACAAGCACTGGTGGTGTCTGTCACCCCCTTCCTGCCCAGACGACTATGAATCAATTAAAATTAAGATTCTCATAATGAACTGGTGCAGAATCTATTTGTTTCAAACTCTGTCTACAGTGTGTCATTTCCGGGGACTAGACCCCTCTGGATGCACAGCCGCATTACCAGGGCTCCCTAGTTACAGCCCAGGTGCTTTTCTGGGGTTTGCTCACTCCTGAGGCTGGAGAAGGGCAGACAAAGAAAATTCTGATAGTCTCAAAAAATAAAACCCATGCAATTGAGTGATTGGCGACATGGCTCTCTGGTGGACGTGGATGGGGTTGAGAGGCACATACAAAATGTCTTCTGACCTCTTAAACAGGTAGCTTTATTTCCTAAGATAATGTCTAATTTTTCCCCAAGTTCCAGACTTTAAGACCCATTTAATTTTTAAACCAAATCAATTGGCTACTAATACAGATAAACTGTTTATATTTGGTGGGGTAAGAGAATGGAACATCTTGGTTAGCTGAATATTAATTAAACACTATCGGGAATTATCATGTAATAAAAATATACTACAGTAAACATACGTAAACTTGTTTGATGATTCAAAAAATCACCTTACAATTCTGAAATAGTTCACCATCTATTATTATTATTATTATTATTGTACATATTTATGTTTGAAGCAGTTAGATTTTACAAGGAACTTTCATATGTTTTATCTCACTATAATCTTCATGATAATTCTGTGCAGTGGGAATTATTATCCTTATTTACTAGATGAAGAAATGGAGGATCAGAAAGGTTATTTGCCCAACATTACAAAGGTTGAGAGCGGCTGAGCTTAAACTTTACTTGGCTGTCTCTAGACTAATGACCATCAGAAATGATTGTTCAGGGGACTTCGCTGGTGGTCCAGTGGTAAAGAATCCGCCTTCCAATGCAGGCATTGTGGGTTTAATCCCTGGTCGGGGAACTAGGTTCCCACATGGGGGTGGAGGGGCGGACAGCTAAGCCCGCTCGCCACGACAACTCTCACGCACCTCAACTAGAGAGCCCGCGTGCCGCAAACTACAGATTCCACGCACTCTGGAGCCTGCGTGCCACAACTAGAGAGAGAAAGCCGGCACGCCACAGCTAGGGAGAAGCCCGCGTGAAGAGCCCGCGCGCCGCAACGGAAGATCCTGCATGCCTCAACGATGATCCCGCATGCCACAGCTAAGACCCGACGAAGCCAAAAAAATAGAATAAATTTTTAAAATATATATTAAAAAAAAGAAATTATTGTTCTGTCCTGCAGACATGACTGTCTGAATCCTACTGATATTTGGATGGACCTTGAAATTGGTCGCTAATAAAAAATCCCTAATAATAAGACATTTTTTCGTGTTTTGTTGTCAAAAGTGTTCATTGCCAAACTAGAACACATTGAAGTTCTAGTTACTGGTTAGGTTTCTGGATAATTGAGATAATGTATTCTGTTGTTTTTTAATTTAATTTGTTATATTTAGATCCATACAGTCAAGAAACTTCATTAAAAGTGAAAAATTATTATCAGTTTCCGTGGTTAATTTAGCTTGTTTATTCAGGCTGAAATAAAGCAGACACCTGCCGTATATGAGATTCGATTTAGAGTTGTTTTCTTTTTTTAGAGTGGTTTTTTAAAAGAGAATTATTCTTCTTAAAAATATGGCTTCTAAAAAGGACTGAAAGATGTATCTTTAGTTGACAGGGAAGAATATGAAATCTATTTCATATCTTCTTTCCTTCTCCTCTTTAATAAAAGTATAAAAACAGTCTAGAATATCACATGTACAGGTGACTTAGAGAAACCTTATTTTCTGTCCTTTTAAGTTTAGAATGTTGGCATGATTGCAGAGAAATACAACCTATATTATTTACCATACTCGCTGCATATATTTTTAGTGTCATATTTGTGAACAAGAAAGCATTTGGAAGCAATTACACAATTTTTTTTAAACCATCAATTGCCCAGTAGATTTCCATGGCTGGTTTCTTTGATGTTTGGGATTCTACTCTGATGCTGCGAAGTTGTTTTACATGAGCCTGTGACCCTCAAACAGTTCACCAGCCATGGAAGGAGTGAATTCATCACACAGGGTTTAATTTGCCCTTCACTGAGATATTTAATTTCCGTCGCGGGGGCCTTGCTCAGTCACATAGTATCTGACCTGGCAATGGCAGCCTAGCAACTGGGTGCAGAGAAGCTACCCCAAGCAGGCTCTGGGGTGCAGGGCACAGGGAGATGTTAATTATTTACAGTGGTGGATTAGTGAGGCTGTGGAAGTGTGCCGGGGCCAACGTGTGCTAGAGTCAATGGCCTTTTCCTCCAAAGCACACACACACACACAATGTGTTTATCTGAGGGCCTGAAAATACACTGGTTTAATTATGCAACGTTTATTGGTGGGTAAAAAGCAGTTTGTACAGCTGAATGATAATTAAATTTAGGCTAAATAAATCAAGTCTTATTAGAATGATTAATTTTCAGAATAGCCTTAAGCATTTTAGTTCTACAAAGAAGAAAGCTACCATTCAGATTTTAAATACTATGTCTAACATGTCTCGCGCTAAAATGATCATAGGCTAATATTAAACGAGGTGTGCAGATCCCCCGCTTAGGTCATATTTGGGAGTGAGAGACATTCTCATTATGGTTAATAATAACAAAAATGGGGACTTCCCTGTGGTCCAGTGGTTAAGATTCTGCACTTCCACTGCAGGGGGCAAGGGATCGATCGATCCCTGGTAGGGGAACTAAGATCCCACATGCTGCGCTGTGCAGCCAAAAAGTAAAATAATAATAATAATGATAATAATAACAAAAATGTGAAAATGAGAGATTATTACATAGGACAAAGAGGAAACACTATGGTTTTTCTGGTGTGTGAGTGTGTACACCTGAGACCAAGCAAGAAAAAGAGGCACCATTTATTGAGCACCAACTATATGCCAGATGTTTTACTTACATTTTTGTTGTAGGAAGTAGGTATGATTATTATCCCCATTTTACAGATAATGTAACCAAGACTTGGGAGACAGAACAGTTCACTTAGGGTGAAGAAGCTGGGATTAGCACTCAGTTCTGCTAGGATCTCAAGACCCCTTTCTTTTTCACTATACTGTACACCAGACTAAAAGACCTAAGTGCAGACAAAGAAGACTGGGTTGACCCACAGCGCAGTAGGGGAAAGGGCTAGAGCCATGGGAACTGAAAGGAGACACAACACCAAACTCTGTTTTCATTCACACCCAATATTCCTACACTTTCAGCCAGAGCTTTCCAGCTTGAGTCTCAACTGTGTTCTCTGCTGGGATTCAGCAGGTCTGACCTTGTCTGCCAAATGGAGGATCCGAGCCAGAGAAAAAAGCTTTGTTGGAGGAGCAGAAGAGCCTTGGAGAGAACTCATCCCAGGGAAGGAGGAGGCAGCACAGTGAGCGTGCCCAAATTCCAAAGCCTCAGTGAGCGTGCTGGGTGGTCTGAGACTCACCCTACCCGGTTCTCTTTCCTCCCCTCTCTCCTTCCATGGGTAACAGACCTGCATCGAGCTCTGAAGGCTCTCCCTGGCATCTCCTGCTCAGTCTCCCAATAAATCTCTTGCACATCTAGTCCTGCCTTGGTGTTCGCTTCTTGCTGGAACTTACTAACACAGAGGCACTGACCCAGAACCTTCCTCCATGTCACAGGCCATTAGCATCTCTAACACGTTGGGAAAAGGGAGTCTTGAGTGCCTGGTGGTTGTGGGCTTGTTTTTAAACATACGACTGTACCTTCATTCCTGGGACTACAGGACATACCTGTAGTATGGAGGGGCTTTGCAGAAGGATGAGATACCTGTTAAGCAGGTGGGGCAAGATCCCGTGAAACGTGGGCTATGGCTATGTGACCCCACTGGGGGCCATAGGCTGGTGAGATGACAGACCTGGAAAAACTGAGGTTATAAACACACAATAAAAATATCACACTGAACTGATAATAACTGCTATCATAGGCAAGATGAACCCTATGTTTAGTTTCTATAGCAAGACTACTATAATAATATTGTATTTATAAATTAGACCAAATAGTAGCAAAACATATTTACTGCTTGCTATATGCCAGACCATGCTAAGTTCTTATTTGATAACCCTAAGGGAGATGCTTATTCAACATCTTCTGTGCTAAGAAAACCTTGCTTTTGTTTGAGACAACAATGCACCAGCCCCAGGTAACTCCTTGTCTCTGTAGTCCCACCTTCTTTTGCACTATAAGGTGGCCACACCTCTGTCCAGGAGACCGAAGCAGAAGTCGGCTGGGGTTGGGAGGTGGGGGGCTGGGTTAGGAAACATGCTTCTCCTAGAAAACGACAGGGCAAAACCCCTCACCTTCTTCAGGTCTTTGCTCCAATGTCACCTTCCCAGTATGACCTACCCTGAACACTCTGTTCAACTATATACTTCAATAAAAATAAATAAATCAGAAAAATTATAGAGCCTGGTACATAGCAGGTACTCAAAACATTTCTTCTCTTTACCTTTGAGGGAACACGTGAAAATAAAACAGGGAAAATTGCTGGAGAAAGCACAGACCAGCAAGCACAAATGCCCTGGGACAGGAACATGCCTGGCATGTTGGGTGCATAAGAGTCTGGCATGATGGGTGGTGTGATGAGGGGAGGAGAAGGAGAGATGAAACCAGGGTGACAACGGAGAGCCCGACCACACGCGGGCTTGCAGGTCCAGGGAAGCTTTTGGCTCCTACTCCTACTACTAGTGAGCTGGGAAGCCGAGGAGGAGCTCTGAGCAGAATGACAGCCTCTGGCTTCCATTTGAAACCACCACCTGGGGCTTCCCTGGTGGCACAGTGGTTAAGAATCCGCCTGACAATTCAGGGGACACGGGTTCGAGCCCTGGTCCGGGAAGATCCCACATGCCGCGGAGCAACGAAGCCTGTGTGCCACAGCTACTGAGCCTGCGCTCTAGAGCCCCCGAGCCACAACGAATGAGCTCACGTGCCACAACTACTGAAGGCTGGGCGCCTAGAGCCCGTGCTCTGCAACAAGAGAAGCCACCGCAAGGAGAAGCCCGCGCACCGCAACGAAGAGTAGCCCCCGCTCACCACAACTAGAGAAAGCCAGCATGCAGCAACGGAGACCCAATGCAGCCAAAAATAAATAAATAAATTTATTTAAAAAATTAAATAAAACCACCACCTGGCTGCTGTTGAGAGAGACTGAAGGGAGAACCGTCAGGCCACTGTGAAAATCCCAGCTGGCGATGATGATGGCTTGGACCACGGTGGTAACAGTAAGGAAGGAGAGACATGATCAGGTTCTGGGTCTATTTTGCAGATGTAGTCAACAGAATTTGCTCACAGATTGGCCATGGATTGTGAGAGAAAGAGAGAAATGAAGGATGACATCAAGGTTTTTGCCCAAGCAACTAGAAGATAGGTGATTGGGAGGACTGCAGGAAGCATGGGTTTTGGAGGGAAATTCAGGCACTCAATTTTGGACGTGTTTAAATATGAGATGCATATTATACACCCAAGGAGAGACATTAAGTACTCATATGAATATACAGTGCTTGATTTTATGGGAAAAGTCCAGGCCAGGGATAGAGGTAGTATATAAAGCTATGAGACTGGATGGATTCACCTAAGCCATGGGTGTGGATTTAAAAAAAAAAAAAAAAAAAAGGAAAGAAAAAAAAAGTTCAAATACAAGCATGAGCCCTGGGACATTCCAGTAATGACAGTGACATGTGCGGGGCACCACCCCCTTACATGCAGGTGCTCATCTGCCCTTATAAAATGTTACAAGGTAAACACTCTCAACCTGACTCCATAGACGGGGAATGTTTCACAGCTATACGTCATCTGTCCAAAGGCACACAGATGGTTAAGTGCTACTACCTACCTGACTTTTGTGTACATATTTTTTTTTTTTAATATTTACTTATTTATTTGGCTGCGCTGGGTCTTAGTTGCGGCAAGTGGGATCTTCTTTGCTGATGCAGGATCTTCAGTTACGGCATGTGAAGTCTTAGTTGTGGCATGTGGGCTCTCGTTCCCTGACCAGGGATCGAACCCGGGCCCCCTGCACTGGGGGCGTGGAGTCTTAGCCACTGGACCACATTTTACCTCCTCTAGCAACTTAACTTATAAACCTTGGCACCATCCTTTGTCTCCCCTTCCCCACCCAATCAGCCTTTCATTTTTATTTTCACATTAAGCTTCAGACCGGGGTGCCCCAATCTTTTACCTTGAACTATTACAACTGTCTCCTAATAGGATTTCCTGCCTTGAGACTCTCCCACTCTAATCCGTTCCTTATCTTCCTGAGTATAAAGCTGATCGTGTCACCTTCCTGCTTAGCCCTTCCATTAATTCTCCAGTATCTGCAAGCTCTAATCCAGCTTCTTTAGTTTGGTTTACGGGAGCCTTCACCATCTGGCTCCAAGCTGCTTCTGCAGTCTCATCTCCTGCCACTCTCCCCACCACCCACCTCTCACGCTAGTCACTTTCCTGTGACGTTGAATCTGTTATTGAGATACATCAAGCTCTTTCACAACTCAGTTTCATACACTCTTTCCTTTTTGTGCCCACACTGGTTAAACCTTCAGTACAATATTGACTAGAAGACACGACAGTGGGCACCATCTCGTTCCACACTTGAGGAAAACTTTCAGCTTTTCACCATTAAGTATAATGTTTGTTGTGGGATTGTTTTAGCTACCCTGCATCCGATTAAGGAAGTTTCCTTCTTTTTGTAATTGCAAAGAATTTATTGTTTTATCATGAGTGGATGTTGAATTTTAGGGAATGTTTTTCTGCATTTTCTTGGTATCATAAATTCCCTCCTTTAATCAAACATCGATTTATTTTCTACCGTTAAATTTACCTTATATTTCCTGGATAAATCCAACATGATCTTCATGTGTTATCCATTTCTATGCGTATATTTCTGGATTCCATCTGCTAATATTTTGTTGAGCACATGGCCTGACGATCTGTGCAGTGGCCCGGTGGGAGCACGTTTTGGTGAGGTGACCAAAAGCAACCTGATAATTAGGAGCAAAGTTTGAGCTCCACTTCTGTCTGGGATTAGGGGCTCTGAATGGATGTCAGTTGAGGACTGAGGGTGGATGTCTGAAGCTCTGTATTATTACAGGAAAATGAAAATTTCATTATCAATAGCTTTTATATTCAGTACAAAGTTTAGTACATATTCAGTCCCAAAATGGAAACAGATCTTATTGTTTAATTCAAAAGTTTTAATAGCAGTGAAATAAAAGCTTGATATGCATAAGTAAACCTTTTTCATGTTTAGTTTTGCTAGTTCACCTCACATAAAAAATGATGAGTAAAGAAAAGTCCCACAAAGCCCTCAAAACACCCCTCCAGAAAGCTTTTCTATATCATTTCCGTGTATGACATTGTCTCTTTCACTTTGATTAGACCAAGATTGATGAGGATGTTCTTTTCCAGTTCCAAATAACTCTCGTAGTCCATTTTCAATTCGGCTTCCAATTGTTCTTTTGACTTCTGACACGTTTTCTAGGGGGGAAGAAAGCAAGTCATTTGTATAAAGCTCTGGCAGCTAGAGATACCAAAGGCTGGGAAGGGGCTATTTTTGAAAGGCTGGCCTGGCTGCTGTTCTCCGGAAGGGCTGTGAGGGGCGGAGGGCAGGAGGGCATCTCTTGCACAGTTAGGGAGAGAGGCTGCTGGCTCTGAAGGGGAGGGGCAGAGATGAGCAGAGCGGTGTGTACAGACTCAAGGCATCTCCTGGCGGTGGGGCTGACCCAGTCTGCTGATGGACTGGACGTGGGCTCTCGGGGGCAGGGGCGATCCAGGCTGGCCTACAAGATCCTGCCACATTGAGAGGGGAGAGAATAACAATGAAGGGCATTTATTCAGCTAATTTACCCAACACCACTTGCTGAATAATCTGAGTCATCTGTTTTGTTCTTTGATCTGTCAGTGTTCGCCTGAGTACTGCTCTGGTTTAATTATTGTGACATTTTAATTTATTGTAGTATCTGCTAGGGCAGTCATTACGATTTTTAAGATTTTGTTTTTTCTCATCTGTGTCTGCTTTCAGATGAGCTTTAGGGTCACTTCATCTTGGTGTGTCATCCTGTGTTGCTTTTGTTTTTTCTCCTCTTGTCCTGTCCCCATCCTAATGTCTTCCTGTGCCCTTCTGATCCCTTGTCACAAAGCCCTGTCTTTGTGGATTCCATCAAAGGGACCAGAACTGTATTTTATTCTATTTTCTTTAGAGGATAATTTGAAAGAGGTATTTTCCGCTTTTGAATATTCACAATGACTGATGTTCTCTTCCCCTTCCTCTGCCATATTCTTTCCGTATGCTTGCTTTTCCCCCTCTCTTAATATCTCTGCTTTCTCAGATTCCTCATGTCTAATCATTATAACTGCTTCATAGCACTGTGAGGATTAAATGAATTATTAAATATGGCAGGTCCTCAGAATGGTGCATGCACCCGGTAAGCACTTGTTAGCTATAATAACCAATTCACAAAAAGAGCATGACTTGATAAGGTGAGAGTAGAAAAAAGTTATTCTTCTAACCTTTGTCCTTTACAACATATGTGACAGATTCCGTAGCATTTCCTATCATTTTTAGGTATTAGAAATAGCGCCGTTTTCAGGTATTTGAAGACCCAGGCCAGTCCAATATCCAAGTGAAGGCTGCCCCTGTGGCCCCCACTGCAATGCCCCCCTGTGCACCTCCAGGCTCTTTCCGTAGAGATTGCCTCACCCCACTTAGAAAGTCCTTTGGGGCACCTGATTTGAGCCTAGCTACTTTCAAGTTTCCACCTGGCCCCAGGAAACCTCACCACCCTCAATCTGCCATCAGTACAAGTTCATTGCCCCTGGTCCTCTCTCCACCCGTCTGTCAGAGCAGTTTAAGCCAATCTTTTGCCTGCAGACTTTCCAGCCATAGGAGTCAGGTCCCTGTCCCTGAGTTTCCTAAATTCTCCCTGGACATTCTGCTCTGGTCCCTTGGTATCTCCTAGCCCTTGTATTTCTGTGGCTCAGGAAGCCTCCTGCCAGGTGTACGAGGCCAATGGTCCATCCTGGCCAGCAACCTATCTCTAGCAGTGCTTCTCTTGAAGGTCTCCTCCCAGGGTCTGGGTGGTGTTGCAGAAGTGGGAATGAGGGCTACACAGCGCTCCAACACCTCTCTCCAAAAAAAAAAATCCCCTTTTCCAACCTTCTTCCCCATAATTCTTGCCTCCCTTGTGTAGCCTGGAGTGTGGGTCATTGACTAGGGGTTGCAGAATTCTTTTGAATTCTTCCGTCTTCTCTGTCCCATAGAGATGACATAATGAATCATATGGAAACTGCTACTTTTTCTCAGTTTCGGGTCTCCAGCTGAAATTCCAGTTAGGAAAATTCCCATTTTGTGTGCTGTTAGAGCTGTAATTACTATTATTTTTCAATAAGTGAGCGGTATCCAGATTCAATGTTTGCAAAGAGATGGGTATATGATTTCTCTCAGATGTGTGGGTTGAAGTGCACAGCCTAATCCCTGCCAGTCGGGGGGCGCTCATGAAAACCAGCCTTGCTGGACGGATGTGTGATCGTCCCCTGCCCTCGGTAATAATACTAATAGTGGACACTTCCTGTCTGCCAGTTACTGGCTAAGTGCTGTAAATATTTCAACTCATTTAATCCCCGCTGCAAACCTCTGAGGTTGTTAGTTTGTTCCCATTTCCCCTATTATCAGCAGTTGCTTGTAAGGAGATACTTCTGACTAACATTAGTTATTTTTCCTTGGTGACCCTTTTCATTTTCTAAATGTAACAGAGGAGCCCTTTTAAATGTATTCACTTATCCACAGTCTAGTTCCAGAGAAAACTTGACAAGTGGTAGCTCTACTTTAAGGAGGGTACTATGTCAAATGGAAATGAAGTAACAAGAAGGTGGGAAAGTTTTGGAAACTCAAAAGCATCATACAATTCCAAGATATGATTATTATAATATTCAAGTTTTTAAGAAGTACTTCACATTGTAAATTATTTTTGGATTATCCACAATTCTATGTGTATAATTAGCTGTCACTCTGTTATTTAAACACTCCTAGTAATTGATGATTGCTGGTATAGGAAAGGGTGGCAGATTATCTCCCATGACAGAATTTCACCCAGTGTTTGTGGTTATGCAAAAGAACAGACCAAGACCAATTTTTTGGGGGGGGGGGGTAGCAAAAGAAAACAAAGAAAAGTTAATTAATTGGTGTTCTTTTATACCTTGTCACCACTAAACAATGTTTTGAAATGATGCTCCCTCTGTTTTTGTTCCACTAATTTGTATATATCAATGTGATAATGTTACTCTATTTGCTAATGCAGTACATTAAAATATTTCCACATGCTTGTGCTTTGAATTGAGACCTAGGGTCTTACATGAGTAATTACATTGGAGGAGGCTATATATTTGGCTACAAGGAAACAACAGGCGGTGATGAAATTGTTGGTGACAAAAGGGCAAGGAAGGGAATGAGCAAGCGACAAGCAGAAAGATGGACTGAGATGACCTCAAGTGAGAAAGAAAGAAGAGCTGAATTCACAGACTATTTCAAGGCCCCAAATTCCAGTGGTCACGGGAAGACCAACAGAGTGATGGAATTCACATCAAACAGAGAGGCTGAGGAAGAGGATGGGGGCTTCAGAGATTTAGGTTCCTTTTTGGTAGATTTTAAGATGGATGTGTCCTGTACCAAATCCTCCTCTCTTGCAAATTTCACAGTTCTAGTTTATTACAGTAAAATTTATATCTATTTGTCTGTCTGTCGCTACACACTAGCTCCCACTTAATGACAGTTTACTATTTGTCAAGTTACCTAACTGAAATCCTTACAGTAATCCTAAAAGGTTGTTATTAGTATTCCCATTTTATTTATTTTTTTATTTTATTTTATTTTTTTTGTATTCCCATTTTAAAAGCAAGAGAACCAAAGCTCAGCAAAGACACAAACCTTGCTGTAGATCTCATAGCTCGTAAGCGGTAGAGACGGGACGAGTGCCCAAGCATCAATTCATAGTCCTCTCTCTTGTGCACTGTTTTAATGCATTATTCACTAGATGTTAAAATTCTATGAAATGAAAGCATTCGAATTTGAACCTCTGAATCTATAACTGGTATTTAGATACCACTGTATCTAAAGGCCTTTGAAATATAGAAAATTTCAGAAACTTAAATTGGGTAGAATCTCACTAGGTGTGTCCAACTGGTTGTTCTGACTCATAGTAAGCTAGGAAATCAGAGAAATGCCCCCTTGACTCCCATCAGAACAAGAGAAGAATGTAAAAAGGCATAATTTTTCTATTAAAATTGTGGAATAAGCCAAACAAATATATTCTCCATGGCATCAGAGGAACGCAATTTTTGTTTCTGAAATTTAACTTACAACTTTTTTCTTCTCCGTTTCCAGCTCCATTTCTTTCTTTTCTTCTTCCCGAATTTTTTTACGCTGTTCTACATATTCCAGATGCTTGACTTCTCTTTCAAAGTAGTGGCTTATACTTGATACCTGTTAGAAACACAGGCCCATGAGAGGGGGACCCACATGGAAGCCCCCATGTTCTTCACGAGGCTCTGAAGAATTTCTCCTGCTTGTAAGTTATTAGCTAGATTACCTGCTTTGGGATAATGCCCACAGGCCCACTATCAGAGGAACTAGCTAATTTGGGGGCTACTGGGCTAAGGTTTAGGGGCCTGAGAATTGGGGGATGGCAGGAAAGGAGTGGGATTGAAAGGAGAGAGCTGCAAAAAATTGCAATTTTGTAGGAGAAATGTTCAGGGATTGCGCCCATCCCCCCTCTTTCCTTCTCACTTTTAAGACTAAGGGAAGTTTCACATCATCAAACAAACTTGGAAAACCCAGATGAGGATGTCAATGGAAACCCTAAAGGGACTGGAAGCACAGCTGAGTTCCTGGTCCCCTGGAGAGTTTAGCATGTGGACGTAAGAACAGAAGCAGGGAAGTCAGCAGAGACCTTGGGCAAGGCCACCAAGGGAAGGAAATTTTTTTGCCTACCAGTAACTAGGGTGATGTTGTTGGGACTTGCAACAGATTGTGATCTATATATTTAATGTTGGTTGTATACATATTTATGTATTTCTACATATTGATCTTCTTTTTATAACCTAATTATTAACACTGCTTGAAACCCTTGGTGGTGTTCCTGGAGCGGCAGAAAACTGCCACTTCAGACCTGCTGCCTGCAGCACACCAAGTTGGGGAAGGATGGGTGGAGGCTGGCAATGGAGAGATGCATAAAAATGTCAGCTGGGCCCTCTGGGAAGGATATCACTGAAATAAGGGTCCCACGCTTAGGTTACAATGTGAAAATAACATCTTATGACAAAGCCAAAAGTTACTAACCTCATTGGTGGAAGGGCGACTTAGTGTCCAAGGAATTTCCAATATATGCAATGTTCCATAATAATCAGCTATGGCTATAAATTGCTGCTTAGCTGAAAGATTTAAAAAATGGGGGAGAAAAACAACTCTGCAATCAGAAAGCCACTTTAGAGGTTAAACATGTACTGTGTTTATGTTTTGTGATTTCCCAAAGGACCTGTTGTGGTTACAATGATCTTGGCATCTTCATCAGACCTTCACGACTGGAGACCATATGAACACGTAAAAGCCATTTTTCCAGTTGGTGAAATGAAGGCTGAGACCCTGAGTCTTTGTCAGCCACCCTGCTCACCTCCAGTCATGTTTTCTCAGCCTCTATATGTAAGGAGTGTGGCTCCTAGCTCTGACTGGATCCACTGGGCAGATTTGAAAAGAAAGCAGGGACAATACATGGAAGATTTTCAAAAAAAAATCATGATGACAATTTTCACCAAAGACATAGTAAGGGCTAAAGGATGCCATTATCCAGATGAATTTCAAAGACACAAAAAGAACCAGTTTTCTTATTATAAAAACAAATTGCTTCCTTTGACCATTTAAAATGGATATAAAACACAAATGTGTTTGAAAATTTTAATTTTCTCTCTCATCAACTTTTTTCTTCTCATTTTCAGCAGGTCTGGTTCAAATTGCTAAATCCTAGACTTGTAATCCCTGGAGGTATACAAAAGCAATGTTTTGTAGCAAAGATGAGAAAACACACTTTGGTGACACATACGGACAAGTAGTAGTAGTCAGACTCTGACACTCTTAGAGATTCTGAAGACTGTGTTTCTAAATGTAATGTTTCTTCTGAGAAAGAAATAAATAGAAAGACAATCTTATGCCTGCAAATCTTTGGAAACAAAGGGAAACGTCTTTGAAATGAAGCAAATATCCACTGAATTTGGGTAGAAAGTATTACTTAGGTGAAACAGAGAAATTGCGACAAAGGATATAAATTACTTTTCCATCGACACATTCTTAAATTTCTTCTTGCTCTGTTATACATTATCCTTTTCCTCTTAATTAGTTTAAAAGTTATAGTTTAAAGAAATATATGACCCTGCAGAGTCATCTGATCTCAAGAAGGAAACTGCTTGATATTGTCCAGTGGAGGGCCATAAAGTGACAAAATATTGAAAATTTGTGACATAATGAAAAATTAAAGGTACAGAACTTATTCTATTTGGAAAAGAAGCAGCAAAAAGTAGCAAAGATTTAGGGTTCACCCTGTGATTTAGGGACCCAGAGAGGGTGAGAAGGACGCTTTTTATTGTGTGGTTTAAAATCAGCCTCTGCTTGACATACTAAAATGTGTCTCAGAAATAACTGTTGATAAAGAAAACAGTGAGAGAAACTCAGGTTGTATCCAAAATTTGAAAAGGGAAAGGAAGGGGAATGATGGGAAGGAAAGAGAAAGGAAGGGAAGAGATGGATGGGAAGAAAAATCTTGAGAAGAAACATCAGAGGCTTTCCAGTTGAATGTCAAAATGTTCCTAAGCTAGCCCCAAAAGGCAAAATGACTTAGCTCATTCAATAAGAATTAACATACCAGAAAAGGTCCAGGGTTTGATGTACGTGATCATAGTTATACAGATGTTTTGTGACTGGGCTGGTTCATGGGTTTTCTCCAGAAGGTCCCAGATATCGATGTATCCATCTTCTCGGCCAATGTAAAAGACTCCAGGCCTTGTCAGGGACCAGTGCCCTGAGGTGTACCTTTTTGGTGCACAGGATGACTGAAGGAGGGGTCCAGTCTAAAAATAAATTAAAAAAAAAAAACAAATTAAAATCTTTTGTTATTATCTGAGAGATATTCACAATGATTGTTTAAAAGTAAAACTCAGATGGCTATGATCATATAAAAGATCAAACCTTCCAATCGAGCTATTTATGGTTCTAATAATCCAACTGCTGCTAAATCCCATTGCTATTTCTATGGAGATTGATGGACACCAGATAAGTAAAGATTATAAGCAAATTTTGCCTATATCTTTATTTTCCTGTCAGGTGCCTACTCACCATGGAAATAGCTCTGGTGGGCAGGAAAAGGGAATGAAAAGTCAATTCTGTCTGTGAGCTGCATCCAAAGGCTTATTAATATTATTTGGGAGAGATTCTGGACCACCAAAGCAACATAAGATCACCTTATCTTTTCTCTATTTTGGGGTAATTTGCCTTCTTTGGGAGGTTTTCATAGAGACTGAAGATCAGAATGTGCTCTCTTCCTACTGTCATGCTCTGCCTGGGCTCGTTCACCTACATACATCTGCGGGACTAAACTAAGTCATGGAGCTGCCTTCCACCCTCCGATACATGAAAACAAAACCTTCCTACAGGGAACAAAGAAGGTCACCAATTCACGGACTCCTTAGAGGCAACAGGCCAAACCTGTTCTTGCTCAGCTCCTTCAGTTTTGGTGGATAACCAGGTTCCTGACCCCTGCATGGTCTTTGGACAATCTTGCCTAAATTTCTTTTGTCTTTCTCTTTAACTGCAAAACTAATGCTTGCTTGTTGTAAAAAAAAAAAAAAATGAGCATACAAAAGTACATTGTTATAAAGTAGAAGTCCTTTTGTGGATGGACACTTAAGGAGTTTTCAACTTTTTTCAATGACAAACGTACATATATTCACACATTATTTTTTTGAGAATTCCTGTAAGTTAGAGTCCCAGAAATAAAAGGAAAAAAAAGTGTTAGGTCAAAGAATACATATATTACAGCTCTGAAATATATATATATATATATACACACACATACATATATATATATATATATATACATACTTTTTTACAGATTTTGATAATTTTCTTATCAAAGTAGCTAAGTAGCTCATGAGAGGGACATATCATACTGATTTTCCCATGCCCTTGCTTCACTAGATTTTACTGGTCTTTCTAGTTTTTAGCAGTTTAGCTTCTGTCTGCCTGGACCCAGGCCCTGTCCTAATCCGGACCACTGGATTCTTGGCACTGCCTCACCTTGACCCATGCACGTCTCTGCTTGCCTGGTGACGGACCCCTTAGCTTTCCTAGTCCCACTTTCTGAACCTGCTGACAAATTGCCCGGTGCAAGAGCAGTGACAGACCCATTGCTTCTCCTTGGACTTCATGCCATAATCAGCATCCCATCTTGTATTTTAAGCAGAGGGAAAAATATAAATCAAGGGAACTGCCCATGATATACACGGTATTTCGAAGAAAAGACTGTTTGGTTTCAGAGAACAAAAGACTTGTAAATGTTTGCTTCCCTCAGGAAAGAAAAGCAAATGGTTGTGTTTTCCAAAGGCTTGTAGTGATTCTGCTGACAGGCTGGGGCCCAGGCCATCTGTTCCAATTTCTCTAAAAAATGTCCCAAAGGCATTATTATGTCAGAACAGTCTGTTGTTCCTATTGTTTTTCTCAATAACAAAGGACCACACACCCATTCCTCCATTTTGCAGGCAACTTACCATAATACCTTCTTTCCAGATGGCCACATTCCAACCCCCAACAGTGAGGATAATGTCCTTGTAAAAAGGTGATCTCTGAACGGTGTGGACACCTCCATCATGGACTGTGTAGAGGCTCACGGGCTTCTTTGCTGTTGGAGTGGAAAAGGCCATTTCACCTTTTATAACACTGTTTACATTCCTGCAATGAAGAATGGGCAGACCTCCGATGGACAGATAGGTCCCGATTAATGAGGTCCAAGAGTGGAGAACCAGAGGTCAGTTGGGGTGAATGAATCTGTCAAGGGACAGCTCCTCCTCTTTTTTAAGGAAAGTCCAGGGAAATTCCCATCAAGGCTACTTTTCAGGCTCAGAGGAACACTTCCTGTTCTTATGCATTCACTCATTTATTAGTCTATCAGTTAGTCAATAGTATATATTGTTAGTCAATAAATAATTGTGGATTGTTTGTATGTAACAGGTACTGTAGATGGATGGGTAAACAATGGTTAATAAACAAACATGATCTGTCCTCTTGGACCTTACAGTCCAGTGGAAAGACAGATACTCTACAAACAAATCCTAAGGTATATAATAAAAAAAAGGTGAAAAGTATTATGAAGTAAAAGATATCACAAGAAAGAATAACAAGGGACATTCGTAATTTAGGCTGAATGGTCAGAACAGGCTTCTCTGAAGATGAGTCATTTAGGCTTCAGTTCGGCACGGGAAGACTTTGGTGTGGAGTAGCATTCCAGACAGAAGGACTAATACACACCAAAGTCTTGAGAAGTGTTTAGTGCATTTATTATTTTGAGGAAGGCAATAGGACTGGAGTCTGATAATCCCAGGGTGAGACATAGGAAACAAATGGAGACCAGGAGAGTCCAGACCTTGCAAAGCCTTGTTAGGAAAAACATTTAGATTACATTCTAAGTGTAATGTTTTTTAATGAGCCCTTTAGGCCTAGAGGACTATCTGACTGACATATGAAAGGATTCTCTGGTTGCTGTGGCGAGAATGGATCAGAGTCAGGTAAAAGCAAACAGGGGACACCATGGGAGGTTGTTGCTGTAGTTCTAGTGAGAGAGGATGGTGACTTGGATGAAGGTGCAATGGAGGAGTGGATAATCAAGAAACATCTGCGGGCTTCCCTGGTGGCGCAGTGGTTGAGAGTCCGCCTGCCGATGCAGGGGACACGGGTTCGTGCCCTGGTCCGGGAAGATCCCACATGCCGCGGAGCGGCTAGGCCGGTGAGCCATGGCCGCTGACCCTGCATGTCCGGAGCCTGTGCTCCGCAATGAGAGAGGCCACAACAGTGAGAGGCCCACGTACCGCGAAAAAAAAAAAAGAAATGTTTGCAAGCTAGAGTTGACAGGAGGGGTGAGAGAGATGAGTGCTGAGAATGACAGCCAGGTTTCTGGTAAGAGCAACAGGCTCTCTGTACTTTCCATTTATTGCAACTGGGAAGACTAGAGGACCAGCAGATTTGGATATTAAGATGAAGGCTCCCCCCTCACCCCCTACTGTTTCTGCCCCAGGCACCAGGGCCCTTCTGCTCCCCTGGTCTGTCTACTCCGCCACGGCTTGGGTTTTCTCTCCCCGGTCCTGGCTTTGGAGCTGGCTGCTCCTCATTCCTTACTGCCCATACCCACAAGCCCCAGAGGTGGCCATAAAAATATGTGCCTGTCCAGGCCAAACCACAATGTGTGGCTATTTTATACTAAAACTACGAATTTACTCTGAAACTTATCATATTAACAGCTATGTGAAGGCTGGATTTTTTTCCTCAGAACAACAATGTAACATTAAGCAGAAAAAAAAGCTACCATAATCTTGTAAAAAGCTGATACAGTGTCAAAGAGATACTTGTCCACCCATGTTCATAGCAGCATTATTTGCAATACCCCAAAGATAGAAGCAACCCAAGTGTCCATCAATGGATGAATGGATAAACAAAATGTGGTATATCCATACAATGGAATATTATTCATCCTTCAAAAGGAAGGGAATTCTGACATCCGCTACAACAGGAATGAAAATTGAGTATATTATTTTAAGGGAAATAAGCCAGTCACAAAAAGGCAAATACTGGTACTTCCCCGGCAGTCCAGTGGTTAAGACTCTACCTGCCAATGAAAGAGGGTTAGATCCCTGGTTGGGGAACTAAGATCCCACATGCCGTGTGGTGTGGCCAAAAACATGCCGTGTGGTGTGGCCAAAAACTTAAGAAAAAAGGCAAATACTGTATGACTCCACTTACATGAGGTACTTACAACAGGTACATTCATAGAGATAGAAAGTAGAATGGTGGTGGCCAGGAGCTGAGGGGAAAGAGGAGTGGGGAGCTAGTGTTTAACAGGTATAGAGTCTCAGTTTCACAAGATGAAAAGAGTTCTGGAGATTGGTTGCACAACAACGTGAATGTACTTGATTCCCCTGAACTGTACTTAAAAATGGTTAAGATGTTAAATTTCTTGTTTACGTATATTTTTATCTCAATGTAAAAATGATTTGAAAAAAGTGTATACAGTAAAAATAAATAAATTTAAACATAGCTCTTCTAGGTTAAAAAAGACCAATTTTCCTCTAACCAAAGCTCCATCTTGAAGACAGCACAGAAGCCTTATTTCTAAGGGCACCTTGAAGTGATCTGGAGGAATTCTAGGAAGGCAGGAGACCCCTGGAAGCCAGCAGCTTTCTTCTTGCTGCTGCCTGTGTCCCTCAGATCCTGGTTTTGTCCTTGGTGAGCCGGGCTTTCCTACACCGCCTCACTCTGGTGAGCAGGGCTATCCAGGAGTCTAGAAGCCCTCTGAAAAATGTAATGACCACCAGTGATAGGAATATAGATAACCATCAAGATTTGTACTTTTAACATGTTAGAGGTTCTCAGCCCATATAACTTTTTCTTCCTTTTGTACTTTGGAAGACCTTAGAGCCATTCAGCAGTAAATGGAGCTGTCCTTAAGATATTAAATGAAATGCCAGAGCCCCCAGCCAGGTTATTATAAGAAACTTACAATAAACAAAACAGTAGTTTTCCAGAGCCATTATCTAATGAAGGATTTAGTATACTGATGTGGTTAAGAGCACAGACCGCCTGGGTTCAAACCCACAGAGTTGCTGTGAGGATTAATCCATGGAGAGTACTGAGCTCCTAACACATGACGTGTGCCAATTTGTGAGTTGAGTACATGAGATGATTATGTTAACTGTCATCATCATCAAATACATCAGCCTGTATTTCTTGGCTTGTCACTTAGATCATCTGTTTGATTTGGACTTCTTCATCACACACAGCTCAGTCAGGGTAATCTTTCAGAAGTTTCTTCTTAGAAAAGGAAATTCTCCTTCCTGTCTTGTTGTATATTTGAGATAAAAACATGGGGCTCCCAGCAGATCAAGAGAAAATGGCTCCCAGTATTTGCCTCATCTTTACCGAGGAAACCTCCATGGTGTTTATGAAAGACATCAGGCTGGTAGCTTCCAAGGAAAACGCTGCCAGTTCACAGAATGTTAAGTAGGGCATGCAATTTACAGTTCAGCATGTCTACACATTGACTTTCCCTGAACTTCAACCATTATTCAATGGGAGTAACAGTGTCATTTGGCTTTCCATATTACAAAATACTTGACTGGTAATTTTAAAGTATTAAAGTATTAAGATGACTTAAAAATAGCCTTTAAGTAGGTGGTTAGAGCTATTTCTCATTTTTTTGGAATGAATTAAATGTCAAGAAATTAACAGCAACTTCTCTTTTTCTTTCCCACTCACATCCCACTGGTCACAAAGTCCTGGCATGACTCGTATGTCTCTCTCTCCCTCTTGTATTTCCTCTGCTGGACATCCTTGTCACCCTGCCTGTACATCAGTCCTCTCCATCTCTCATCTAGGCTATTGCAACTGGTCATCATACTTCCCACCAATTAATTAACCCCTGCTCTCCTGACAGAGTGATTTTCTGATTATACTGGTGGTACTAGGATAAGGTCCACAGGTTAGTAAAGCACTCAAGGCTCTTTGCCATCTGGACTCAAATGTCCTTCCTGGCACCTCTCCTGCTGTTGTTGCCCTATTACCATGCTTTGGCCAGAAGATCTCCCTGTTTCCTAATTGTGCACTGCTCTTCTGAGCTTCCACGTTTTTGCACTTGTTCGTCTTCCTACCTGGAATGCCTTTCTCTAGCTGGAAACTTGCAAACCACCATTCAAGATCCAGCTCAGCCATATCTCTCTTCAGTGGGGCCTTTTCTTTTTTTTTTTTTTAAATTTATTTATTTTTTTTTTTTTTTAAATTTATTTATTTATTTATTTTTGGCTGTGTGGGGTCTTCGTTTCTGTGTGAGGGCTTTCTCTAGTTGTGGCAAGAGGGGGCTACTCTTCATCGCAGTGTGCGGGCCTCTCACTGTCACGGCCTCTCTTGTTGCGGAGCACAGGCTCCAAATGCGCAGGGTCAGTAATTGTGGCTCACGGGCCCAGTTGCTCAGCGGCATGTGAGATCTTCCCAGACCAGGGCCCGAACCCATGTCCCTGCATTGGCAGGCAGATTCCCAACCACTGCGCCACCAGGGAAGCCCAGTGGGGCCTTTTCTTAACAGCCCTAAAGAGTTGGTCCCTCCCTGGTTTCCATGTCGTTTTGTGTTTGTCTTTTTTTTCCAACCATAGCACTAATGACAGTGCAATGTCATCATTTGTTTCTGTGGTTGGCTTTTCCAATAGATTATGGAACCCCTCTGGGGGAGATGATATCTTACTCATCTTTGTATTCCCAGTGCCTGGCACATAGTAGATTCTCAACAATGATTTGATGAATGAATGAAAGAAAGAAAGAACAAACAAACATCAGTGAGGTACAAATGTAAAGCTCTTGGTTTTAAAGTTTATTGTCATTGATACTATAGATGGAATAAAATCCATTTAAAATAAATAACTCAACCTGTTTGTCATGGGCTGCCTCAAAAGCAGTTTAGGAAGCTGGCACCAGGGTAAGGCTCTAAGAAAATCTGAGACCAGGAGGAACCAGACAGTGTCCATCTGTGCATAACCAAGTCACGGCATCAAGAGCTGAGTCATGGTCTCAGTTTGTGTCCCAGAGGTGTAGTGGAGACTGCTGTCATGTATTATAGTGCCTGGCATGCAGCACATGCACAATTAACATTCTTGAATGATTGAATAAATAGAAACATGAATAAGCATAAAAGTAGCTGAATGTAATTTGTTACATCCAATATATAACTTTGAGTTCAACTTTAAATTATGGAATTGGAAATGACTGGAAAATGGAAAATCGGTCTCAGTCCTACATGCACTTGATCCTCTTTTTGGGTCACATCTAATCTTCTCTCAATGCCTCACTCTTATTAATAACATACATTTGGGTCTCTAGGCCAGAGACCTATGTAAGAAAAGTAGGAGTGCTTCTGTTTCCAGATGAAAATGGCCACCCTGGAGGCAATGCTGACAAAACAAGCGTTTTAAGGTCTAAGGCAGACTCTAGCCTGCAGAACCAGCCTCAGTAGATAGAAGTGAAGAAGATGAAGTTTAAGGCAGAAATCTGAGCCCCAGCAGCTGTCCACTGCAAGCGGTGGCTCTGACCTCAGGACTTCTGTCACTCGCACGTACACTTGTCTCAGCCACCTACAGGATTGACCAGATCTTCTGCAAACCTGGCTTAGCTGCTCCGCCTCACTGCTCCATGGTGTTCTAGCAGTCCCAGGAGCTGCCTCTTCCTTATCTCATGGTTAGTCTACACTTTGAAAAGTGGTTCAAAAACATTTTCTTTTTTTTTTTAGAGAATTATATTCCTTCTTTTTTTTTTTAACATCTTTATTGGAGTATAATTGTTTTACATGGTTGTGTTAGTTGCTGCTGTATAACAAAGTGAATCAGCTATACATATAGATATATCCCCACATCCCCTCCCTCTTGCGTCTGCCTCCCACCCTCCCTATCCCACCTCTAGGTAGACACAAAGCACCGAGCTGATCTCCCTGTGCTATACGGCTGCTTCCCACTAGCTACCTATTTTACATTTGGGAGTGTATATATGTCCATGCCACTCTCTCACTTCATTCCAGCTTACCCTTCCCCCTCCCCGTGTCGTCAAGTCCATTCTCTAGTCTGCATCTTTATTCCTGTCCCGCCTCTAGGTTCTTCAGAACCATTTTTTAAAATTTTTAGAGTCCATATATGTGTGTTAGAATATGGTATTTGTTTGCCTCTTTCTGACTTACTTCACTCTGTATGACAGACTCTAGGTCCATCCACCTCACTACAAATCACTGAATTTCGTTTCTTTTTATGGCTGAATAATATTCCATTGTATGTATGTGCCACATCTTCTTTATCCATTCATCTGTTGATGGACACTTAGGTT
>NC_041217.1:109513822-109520594 GCF_002837175.3 Physeter macrocephalus
AATTTTGGAGATTAATCCTTTGTCGGTTGCTTCATTTGCAACTATTTTCTCCCATTCTGAGGGTTGTCTTTTGGTCTTGTTTATGGTATCCTTTGCTGTGCAAAAGCTTTTAAGTTTCATTAGGTCCCATTTGTTTATTTTTGTTTTTATTTCCATTTCTCTAGGAGATGGGTCAAAAAGGATCTTGCTGTGACTTATGTCATAGAGTGTTCTGCCTATGTTTTCCTCTAAGAGTTTTATAGTGTCTGGCCTTACATTTAGGTCTTTAATCCATTTTGAGTTTATTTTTGTATATGGTGTTAGGGAATGTTCTAATTTCATTCTTTTACATGTAGCTGTACAGTTTTTTCATGCCATGATAAAATCCAAAGCTTTAAAGTAAGTTGTTGTAATTGTAGTGCATCCCAAGGCTCTGAGCTTTGACAGAGAATTTTGCTTATTGGGAAGCCTGATCTATTAACACTGATCCTTGCTCACACCTGGGCGTGTCCCTCACACCTCTGTTCATCTGCCCAGAGTCTGGGCCCCGGGAGCAGGGGAACACGTGGGCATGACCAGTCCCAGCCCCAAAGGAGGGCCCTAGAGTTAACTTCTCCCGTACAGGGCTGAGGTCTTCAAGATCATGGTAAATTTAGCTTAAACAGTCCCAGCCCCAAAGGAGGGCCCTAGAGTTAACTTCTCCCGTACAGGGCTGAGGTCTTCATTAGCTTAAAATTTCATGCTGACAGAATTTCCACATAGCTGAGCTACTGGATTATTGAATTATTGAAACAGCATTGTTATTTTAAAATTGAATTGTCCAAGGGTCTCTGTAATTTAAGTATCAATACAACAGTGCTCCTCAAATTTCGGTGTGAAAACAAATCACCTGGAGAATTTTATTAAAATCTGTATTCAGATTCAGCAGGTCTGGGGTAGGATCCAAGATTTTGTTTTTCTAACAAGCTCCCAGGTGACAACTGTGCTACTGTCCGAAGCCCTCACTTTGAGTAACAAGTGTAGAGTCAGAACCTCAGGTGCCCTCTCTCCCATTAGCAAGGACACGGTTACTCGTACTTTGTAAAAAAGAAATAAATTATTAATAACAGAGCATTCATCAAAACTTACTCATAAATCGGCCAGTTTCAGGGTCTCTTTCCATTTTCCAATCTGTGTATATCACTTCACCTTCCTAAAAATATTATAGGTTCCTGATGAGACAACTTAAAAGACAAAAGTCCTCTTATTCATGTGCTAAGACTGACCACGACCCAAACAAACGCAAAGTAACAGGTCAATTTAATCAAATGATAATTTGGTGCAGTGTGGAGAGGGAAGGCTCAAAATGATTACTTGATTTTATATTAAACAAAAAAATGAATTTGTTGAGTTTTTATCTACACACATTGATGGGGAGAACACAGGCAATTACGAAGCTATTCTAGGTACACAAGTTCCAACTGCTGGGTTTCCAAAGTCATTGTTAACAAAAAATTGTCCCAATAGACTGAAAGCTCCAGAAGGAGAGGGATCTAGTCCAGCTTATTCAGTGATTTGTTCTCAGCATGTTACAAAGTCAGTACTTAATAAATATTCATGGAATAAGAGAGAAAGAGGGAATATATATGGTACTCATCATCTTTGAAAGTTGAGAAGAGGAAACAGAATTCTAGCCAAATGACATCACAAGTAATATGTATTCCAGTTCTACTTATGGCCATTTTAAGGAGAAGAGAAAGAAGGGGGACCTGGTGTAAACAAGAGGCAGAAATTGCCACACAAAGGGGAAAGACAGACAGAACCAGTGAATGAAGAGGTGAGAGAGGTTCAGAAAAAAAATTTAGTCCCAGGCCACCATCTTATAAATGTAAAACTCAAATGCAATCTCCTAATCCCAATGTTTTTTTCACTAAATAATAAGAGGAAAACACAGATAAGGGTATATATTAAGATGAGTTAAGAGGACTCAGAGGAAGGGATGGATTGGGATGCAGAGGTGAGAGAGAGGAGATGGGAAAACATTTGATTTATGCAAAGTGAAGGACAATCTCATGGGACCAGGGCCACTCATTCATTCACTCATCTGTGCTTTCATTCATCCATATCAACTCATTTAACAAACAAGGACTGTGTGTGGCACTGGAAATTCAGAGTCTGAGGACAAGCCCTCCCTCCCCTCTTGGTACACAGTCTAAGGGAGCAGACAGCCTGGGATGCATCTACTGTACACCTCTAGCCCATCACCTGTGGCACATCACCCTTGAAGTTACCATTTCCTGAGCACTCAGTGCTGCTGGAGTTGTTAGGAGCTTTACGTACATGACCCCAGCCCTCACCAAAGTCCTGTAAGAGAGTTAATATTTCCTGGCTCTCACAGCTGGTATGTGGAACTCTGAAACTGAACCGAGTCATGGGAATAATTTGCACCAGGTTAATAAATATGTGTTGAGTGGTGATTACATCACCAGCCATTTGGCTAGAAACCTTCACATCCCTCTTCATCCGGTTAACTAGTTCCGACAATTCCACTGCCCCCATGCCTGTGTGACATTCTCGGCCCCACTGCTCAGGCCCTCTTCACCACTGGGTGGGCCCACCTGAGATCACTGTCTACCAGGCCTCTCTGCCTCCAGGGCTCCACTCCCTCCCGCTTCAGCCCTGAGCCGGCCAACCTAGATCCCAGAGAGGCATCCCTTAAACTCTCTATCCAAAGTACAAGGATCAGTCAGCCACGTCAGCGGTTGGTAGGAGAGCGTCCCAATGGATGTCAGCAGCGCAAGGGAAGGGAATTTTGGATGTCTGTTCTCTGCTATATTCCATGGGCCAAGAACAGTGCTTGATATATATTAAATGTTCAATAAATATCTGCTGAATAATGAATGACATTCACTCCAAGGAGTGCAAGGACTTGAAAGGCAGGAAAGAGTTTGGTAAGAAGAATGAGAGAAAAAATCAGAGCAGACAGAGAGAGTGAGTAGACTGGTTCAGATGGGGGTGGAGAGAGAGAAAGGGGCCAAATGATACAGAATCTTACATCATTTGGTGTAAGGAGTTTGGATTTTTCATGTGTCACTAAGTAGTCACTAAAGAGGAGTTTAAGCAGAGGGTGTCATGCTTTAATTTCTGCTTTAAGATTTTGTGGTCATTTTTTTTTCTAAAGCTATCATCCTTGGCTTACAAAACTTTGGTGTGCACAGAGACAAATATTATATGAATCCACTTACAGGAGGTACCTAGAACAGTGAAATTCATTGAGACAGAAAGTAGAATGGTGGTACCAGGAGTGGGAGGCAGTAGAGAATGGAGAGTTACTGCTTTAATTGCTACAGAAGTTTAATTTGGGAAAATGAAATAGTTCTCAAGATGGATGGTGGTGATAGCTACTCAATGATATGAATGTACTTAATACCACTGAACTGTACACTTAAAAATGGTTAAGGGGGACCTTCAAGATGGCAGAGGAGTAAGACGTGGAGATCACCTTCCTCCCCCAAAATACATAAAAAATGCTTGTACATGGGAAACAACTCCTACAGAACACCTACTGAACACTGGCAGAAGACCTCAGACTACCCAAAAGGGTCTTGGTGCTCCAGCCAGGTGTCAAGCCTGAGCCTCTGAGGTGGGAGAGCTGAGTTCAGGACACTGGACCACCAGAGACCTCCTGGCCCCACATAATATCAAATGGTGAGAGCTCTCCCAGAGATCTCCATCTCAACATTAAGACCCAGCTCCACTCAACGACCAGCAAGCTCCAGTGCTGGAAACCCTATGCCAAACAACGAGCAAGACAGGAACACAACCGCACCCATTAGCAGAGAGGCTGCCTAAAATCATACTAAGTTCACAGACACCCCAAAACACATCACCAAACGCAGTAATGCCCACCAGAAAGACAAGATCCAGCCTCACCCACCAGAACACAGGCACCAGTCCCCTCCACCAGGAAGCTTACACAACCCACTGAAGCAACCTTACCCACTGGGGGCAGACACCAAAAACAACAGGAAATACATACCTGCAGCTTGTGAAAAGGAGACCCCAAACAAAGTAAGCTAAGCAAAATGAGAAGACAGAAAAATACACAGCAGATGAAGGAGCAAGGTAAATACCCACAAGACCAAACAAATGAAGAGGAAATAGGCAGCCTACCTGAAAAAGAATTCAGAAATGATAGTAAAGATGATCCAACATCTTGGAAATAGAATGGAGAAAATACATGAAATGTTTAACAAGGACCTAGAAGAACTAAAGAGCAAACAAACAACGATGAACAACACAATAAAAGAAATTAAAAATTCTCTAGAAGGAATCAATAGCAGAATAACTGAGGCAGAAGAACAGGTACATGATCTGGAAGATAAAATAGTGGAAATAACTACTGCACAGTAGAATAAAGAAAAAAGCATGAAAACAATTCAGGATAGTCCCAGCGACCACTAGGACAACATTAAATGCACCAACATTCGAATTATAGGGGTCCCAGAAGAAGAAGAGAAAAAAAAAAGACACAGAAAATATTTGAAGAGATTATAGTTGAAAACGTCCCTAATATGAGAAAGGAAAAAGTCAATCAAGTCCAGGAAGTGCAGAGAGTGCCATACATGAAAACTCCAAGAAGAAACATGCCAACACACATATTAATCAAACTATCAAAAATTAAATACAAAGAAAAAATATTAAAAGCACCAAGGGAAAAGCAACAAATAACATACAAGGGAATCCCCATAAGGTTAACAGCTGATCTTTCAGGAGAAACTCTACAAGACAGAAGGGAGTGGCAGGACATATTTAAAGTGATGAAGGAGAAAAACCTACAACCAAGATTACTCTACCCAGCAAGGATCTCATTCAGATTCAACGGAGAAAAAGAAACTTTACAAACAAGCAAAAGCTAAGAGAACTCAGCACCACCAAACCAGCTTTACAACAAATGCTAAAGGAACTTCTCTAGGCAGGATACAGAAGAGAAGGAAAAGACCTACAATAAAAAACCCAAAACAATTAAGAAAATAGTAATAGGAACATACATATCGATAACTACTTTAAATGTAAATGGATTAAATGCTCCAACCAAAAGATACAGACTGGCTGAATGGATACAAAAATAAGACACATATATATGCTGTCTACAAGAGACCCACTTTAAACCTAGGGACACATACAGACTGAAGACCCAGGGACACATACAGATTGAAAGTGAGGGGATGGAAAAAGATATTCCATACAAATGGAAATCAGAAGAAAGCTGGAGTAGCAATTCTCATATCAGACAAAATAGACTTTAAAATAAAGAATATTACATGAGACAATAGAAGGACACTACATAATGATCAAGAGATCAATCCAAGAAGAAGATATAACAATTGTAAATATTTATGCACCCAACATAGGAGCACCTCAATACATAAGGCAAATGTTAACAGCCATAAAAGAGGAAAGTGACAGTAACACAATCATAGTAGGGGACTTTAACACTCCGCTTTCACCAAGGGACAGATCAACCAAAATGAAAATAAATAAGGAAACTGAAGCTTTAAATGATACATTAAACAAGAGGGACTTAATTGATATTTATAGGATATTCCATCCAAAAACAACAGAATACACTTTCTTCTCAAGTGCTCATGGAACATTCCCCAGGATAGATCATATCTTGGGTCACAAATCAAGCCTTGGTAAATTTAAGAAAATTGAAACTGTATCAAGTATCTTTTCCAACCACAATGCTATGAGACTAGATATCAATTACAGGAAAAAAATCTGTAAAAAATACAAACATATGGAGGCTAAACAATGCACTACTAAAAAACCAAGGGATCACTGAAGAAATCAAGCAGGAAATCAAAACATACCTAGAAACAAATGACAATGAAAACACGACGACCCAAAACCTATGGGATGCAAGGACAAATTCTTAGAAAAGCAAAACCTTCTGAGACTGAACCAGGAAGAAATAGAAAATATAAACCGACCAATCACAAGCACTGAAATTGAAACTGTGATTTAAAATTTTCCAACAAACAAAAGACCAGGACCAGATGGCTTCCCAGGCGAATTCTATCAAACATTTAGAGGAGAGCTAACACCTATCCTTCTCGAACTCTTCCAAAAGAAAGCAGAGGGAGGAACACTCCCAAACTCATTCCTCGAGGCCACCATCATCCTGATACCAAAACCAGACAAAGATGTCACCAAAAAACAAAACTACAGGCCAATATCACTGATGAACATAGATGCAAAAATCCTCAACAAAATACTAGCAAACAGAATCCAACAGCACATTAAAAGGATTATACACCATGATCAAGTGGGGTTTATCCCAGGAATACAAGAATCCTCAATATATGCAAATCAATCAATGTGATAAACCATATTAACAAATGGAAGGAGAAAAACCACATGGTCATCTCAATAGATGCAGGAAAAGCTTTCAACAGAATTCAACACCCATTTATAATAAAGACTCTCCAAAAAGTAAGCTAGAGGGAGCTTACCTCAACATAATAAAGGCCATATATGACAAACCCACTGCCAACATCGTTCTCAATGGTGAAAAGCTGAAACCATTTCCACTAAGATCAGAAACAAGACAAGGTTGCCCACTCTCACCACTATTATTCAACATAGTTTTGGAAATTTTAGTCTCAGCAATCAGAGAAGAAAAAGAAATAAAAGGAATCCAAATCAGAAAAGAAGAAGTAAAACTGTCACTGTTTGCAAATGACATGATACTATACATAGAGAATCCTAAAGATGCTACCAGAAAACTACTAGACCTAATCAATGAATT
>NC_041217.1:109521280-109521610 GCF_002837175.3 Physeter macrocephalus
CTAATCAATGAATTTGGTAAAGTAGCAGGATACAAAATTAATGCACAGAAATCTCTTGCATTCCTATACACTAATGATGATGAAAAATCTGAAAGAGAAATTAAGGAAACACTCTCATTTACCACTGCAACAAAATGAATAAAAACCTAGGAATAAAGCTACCTAAAGAGACAAAAGACCTGAATGCAGAATACTATAAGACACTGATAAAAGAAATTAAAGGTGATACAAACAGATGGAGAGATATACCATGTTCTTGGATTGGAAGAATCAACATTGTGAAAATGACTATACTACCCAATGCAATCTACAGATTCAGTGCAATCCCTA
>NC_041217.1:109521887-109527368 GCF_002837175.3 Physeter macrocephalus
AAAACATAGGCAGAACACTCTATGACATAAATCACAGCAAGATCCTCTTTGACCCACCTCCTAGAGAAATGGAAATAAAAACAAACAAAAAAAACAATTGGGACCTCATGAAACTTAAAAGCTTTTGCACAGCAAAGGAAATCATAAACAAGACAAAAAGACAACCCTCAGAATGGGAGAAAATATTTGCAAATAAAGCAACTGACAAAGGACTAATCTCCAAAATATACAAGCAGCTCATGCAGCTCAATATCAAAAAAACAAGCAACCCAATTCAAAAATGGGCAGAAGACCTAAATAGATATTTCTCCAAAGGAGATATACAGATTGCCAACAAACAGGTGAAAGGATGCTCAACGTCACTGATCATTAGAGAAATGCAAATCAAAACTGCAATGTGCACCTCACACCGGTCAGAATGGCCATCATCAAAAAATCTAGAAAGAATAAACGCTGGAGAGGGTGTGGAGGAAAGGGAATCCTCTTGTACTGTTGGTGGGAATGTAAATTGATACAGCCACTATGGAGAACAGTATGGAGGTTCCTTAAAAAACTAAAAATAGAACTACCATATGACTCAGCAATCCCACCACTGGGCATCTACCCTGCGAAAACCATAATTCAAAAAGAGACATGTACCACAATGTTCACTGAAGCTCTATTTGCAACAGCCAGGACATGGAAGCAACGTAAGTGTCCATCAACAGATGAATGGATAAAGAAAATGTGGCACATATATAGAATGGAATATTACTCAGCCATGAAAAGATACAAAA
The DNA here is from genome assembly GCF_002837175.3 of Physeter macrocephalus. NCBI lineage: Eukaryota > Metazoa > Chordata > Mammalia > Artiodactyla > Physeteridae > Physeter > Physeter macrocephalus. The sequence goes on from NC_041217.1 coordinate 109,522,664, forward strand.
TTGAGTTATTTTTAGTGAGGTGGATGGACCTACAGACTGTCATACACAGTGAAGTAAGTAAGAGAAAAACAAATACCATATGGTAACACATATATATGCAATCTCAAAAAAAAATAAAAAGGTTCTGAAGAACCTAGGGGTAGGATAGGAATAAAGACACAGATGTAGAGAAAGGAGTTGCAGACATAGGGAGGGGGAAGGGCAAGCTTGGACGAAGTGAGAGAGTGGCATGGACATATATACACTACCAAATGTAAACTAGATAGCTAGTGGGAAGCAGCCGCATAGGACAGGGAGATCAGCTTAGTGCTTTGTGTCCACCTAAAAAGGTGGGATAGGGAGGGTGGGAGGGAGATGCAAGAGGGAAGGGATATATGTATACATACAGCTGATTCACTTTGTTATACAGCAGCAATTAACACAACCATGTAAAGCAATTATACTCCAATAAAGATGTTAAAAAAAATAAGAAAGAAAACTTATGGATTATGCAGCCAAAAAAAATGGTTAAGTTGGTAAATTTCATGCTTATGCATATTTTGTCATTATTGTCATTATGTTCAGTTGTTATTTTTCTTTTGAACTGAGTGAGTTTTTCACTCTTTTTCCTACTAGATTGTTCTGCCCTAACAAAGCAATATATCTTCTTAGTAAATCTCTAACACTTCGCATGGTTTCTTCCGTATGGTATAGGTGTTTGATAAATATTTGCAGGCTGATCAAAAAATTATTAGTAAAAAGATTCATATCTAATTTTATAGACTTTTCCACTTTTGTTCAGGAACATCTCAAATATGAAGCTATGAGGCACTGAGGTTAAAACTTTTAAATGCAAGCAAGCTTATAAAAATATGAAAACAGTATAAATATTGTAAGCCAAAAGATAGAAGACTACAAAAAATATTGAACGTTCTCAAAAGGCAAACATACTGTAGAGGTCATAATCACATATTTCAATGTAATTTAGAAGCAGATAATTCCAACTCACCTCTGTTCCCACAAAGAACTTGGTGCAGAAGTCCTCTATTGGCTTGAGATGATTGGCCAACCCACCTTCCAGATTCTGGTATGGGTTCATTGCTCCTGCCTTCATTGCTTTGCTTTGGGCTAACATTTTGTCTTTTGGAGGTGTATGGATAGAAGAAACACATATTTACACTGAAAGATCTTCTAAAATATAGTTAGTTTGTATTCTCTGTCCTTTGTGACACATATCCGCCCCATTTCCTCCCCAGTGTGGTGGGCAAGCATTTTTAGACTTCTAATTTAGCAGTAGAATGCCTTTTTCCAACCAAAGTTTGTGAGGACTCGCCTGCCTGTAAAACTGATCAAAGCTGCACTGCTCTGGTTGAAGTGCTTCATGGGTGGGAAAGGGAAGATTCCTCTGCCCACTTTTGCTCTAAAAGTTTCCATGGCACAGTTTGAAAACCACTTCTACATCATTTACATCATTTCAGAATTATTTACAGTATATTGGACACAAAATACATCCTCTGGGTTAAATAACACCCTTGATTTTCTCAATAAGTCATTGGTATTTCTCTTGACTTGTTAACACCCTTGATATTCTCTAATGAGAAACTCATGTCATTTTTATTCACTTGGCATCATATAGCAATTTTTCAAATAATTCAAGGTTAGCCTTTCAAGTATCAAAAATTTTTTAACTTCTAAAAAATAAATCCATCCAAAATGTGTTACTTGTTTGTTATAAACACAGCATAGGAAACACAATTTAATGTTTGCTGATTAGTTCAGGTTTATTATTTATGAACACCAATGATTGTGCTATATTACAGCTATCCATGCAAACAGTAAGAGCACAGCTAATCTGGGGTCTGAAGCTCAAATGTTATCTGGAACTTCTTTCTTTTTAAAAGAATCTGGTGTCAGTCAGATACTTTTGTTATCTAAAATTAATAAATGTTATTTGTTGAGATCTAAAATTAATAAATGCTATTTGTTGAGATCTGAAATTAATAAATGTTATTTGAAGCTTTGGAAAAGAGAGAAAAAGCATGAATAAAATAACAAAAATCCTTCATTATCATGTTCCCCAGAGGTAACCACTATTAAAATATTGGTATATTTTTCCCTCTATTACTTTTTGGTGATATATATAGATTATTTTTTAAGTGAGTATTCTAGCTTTTTATCCTGCTTTTCTATTCTCTTAAAGATATGTCTGGGGCATTTTCCCAAATCACTTATTTTTTTTTAAATGTGATATTAAATTTCTGGGAAAGATCATAAAGAAATATAAGCTCACAATACTTTACTCATCACATCTCCTTAATGCATCCTCTGGGTTGTATCAATCATGGGAAAATCAACTAACAAACATATACATGAAAACTAAAGTAGGAGAAGAAAACTTCAGCTATACTAAAAATACACATTGTATTTCAAAAAACTTTTGAAAGTAATTCCAGACAAAAGTAAAAGATAATCATCATGATTTAGTAGGTACAGTCAACCAACACTTCCTTTGTTTGGGATCTACACGTTTTGAGCAGTCCTTTTCATATTGGGTAAGACATTAAAAACAAGTACCAAAGTAAGCCAAACATGGAAGCTTTAAATAGCTGTATTATGAAGTATCATCAACATTTCAAGAAATATCTAGGTACATTCAATCACATTGTTCTTACTAAAAGATATTATTCATAATACATTTAGCAAGAGCAAAAAGGCATTTCGTACCCATTTAATACATAAAATTAAAATTATTAAAATATTTATTTCAAATTCTTCACTCTCATTTTTATGTCTGTTTTTCTCTTTAAAAAATCATGTACATAAATATATTAGTAGAGTAGAACATGTGTATAATTTGTAAATAAATACATGTTCACTGGGGATATGTGCTCAAAAATGTTTCCTGAGGGGGTGCAAGGTAGAAAGGTTTGGAACCCTCTGGTCTAACAAGGAGAGCCAAGAGCCTGATCCAGGGGTCACTACTGATAATGAAAAGGAAAAGGCAAATGTTCAATGCATTATAAACAAAGACTTAATTACCCTGTGTGAGAGACTGGGCATGGCGGCCTCGGGAGAGAGGCAGGGATGACTCACGTTATAGGTTCTGTTCCAGACACACTGATGTTGTAGGATTAGGTTGGGTTCAATCCCAAGAGATGGTGAGAGGTGAGACTTAAGGATTCTCAGCAGAGGTGAGAGAATACACTGTGTTACCAAAGGGAGAGTGCATAACAAGGAGGGCACACAGCTGAAGTTAGAGTTTGAGGTATATTCATGATGAGAGGTCAGTAAGGTGAAACGGAACCAGGAAAGAGGAAAGAAACTGAAAGAGGATCAGGAAAATGACAAAAGCCAAGGTGGGAGATCCAAGAAAAAGGGCTTAGTTGATAGAGTTTAATGTGATTGGTCAAAGAGGATGAAGCCAGAGAGAAATGTTATCATCAACTGCATTTACTCAGACTTGACTGGAATAACTTGGATATTTATTCAATTCAATGTCATCCTCATGGGTCATGGATTTTCCATCACCAGGAATAGTAATAATAATAGCAGCTAACATTTACTGAGTGCTTACTACATGCCAGACACTAAACTGTGTGGGTTAAACCATTTCATTCAGTTCTCACAATAACTCCTGAGGTGGTAAAGCATTAATCCTCCTCCCTGGGTGAGTAAACTGAGCCTCAGAGAGATGCAGTAGCTTGCCCAAGGGCTCACGCATGGTAGCTAAAATTTATTGTGAGTTGATGATGGGCTGTTCTTAGAGCTTTACATGTATTAACTCATTTTATCTTCACAACACTCTAAGACGTAGTTACCTTTATTATTTACTTTCCTTGTCTTCATCTCTCCCTTTTCAAACAGGTGGGGGAAAAAAAAGTAAGGCACAGAGATATAAAGCCATTCGATCTGTTCAAATAATAAATTGTGGCTTTGTGATTTAAACCCAGACTCCAGAATCCACATCCTAAAGTATTCTGACACATTGCTTAGAAGAATATAATGGAGGCTTTGAAGAAAATTCCCAAAGAGGCATTCCAAAATCTTTTAGAGCAAAGGTTTGTATGGAAACACAAAAGACCCCGAATAGCCAAAGCAATCTTGAGAAAGAAAAATGGAGCTGGAGGAATCAGTCTCCTGGACTTCCAACTACACAACAAAGCTAGAGTAATCAAGATGGTGCAATCTTGAGAAAGAAAAATGGAGCTGGAGGAATCAGTCTCCTGGACTTCCAACTACACAACAAAGCTACAGTAATCAAGATGGTATGGTACTGGCACAAAAACAGAAATATAGATCAATGTTACAGGATAGAAAGCCCAGTGATAAAACCATGCACATATGGTCACCTTATTTTTGATGAAGGAGGCAAGAATATATAATGGAAAAAAGACAGCCTCCTCAATAAGTGGTGCTGGGAAAACTGGACAGCTACATGTAAAAGAATGAAATTAGAACACTCCCTAACACCATACACAAAAATAAACTCAAAATGGATTAAAGACCTAAATATAAGGCCAGACACTATAAAACTCTTAGAGGAAAACATAGGCAGAACACTCTATGACATAAATCACAGCAAGATCCTTTTTGACCCACCTCCTCGAGAAATGGAAATAAAAACAAAAATTAAAAAAATGGGACCTAATGAAACTTAAAAGCTTTTGCACAGCAAAGCATACCATAAACAAGACCAAAAGACAACCCTCAGAATGGGAGAAAATAG
>NC_041217.1:109527551-109528178 GCF_002837175.3 Physeter macrocephalus
ACACTGGTCAGAATGGCCATCATCAAAAAATCGAGAAACAATAAATGCTGGAGAGGGTGTGGAGAAAAGGAAACACTCTTGCACTGTTGGTGGGAATGTAAATTGATACAGCCACTATGGAGAACAGTATGGAAGTTCCTTAAAAAACTAAAAATAGAACTACCATACGACCCAGCAAGCCCACTACTGGGCATATACCCTGAGAAAACCATAATTCAAAAAGAGACATGTACCGCAATGTTCACTGAAGCTCTATTTACAATAGCCAGGACATGGAAGCAACCTAAGTGTCCATCGACAGACGAATGGATAAAGAAGATGTGACACATATATACAATGGAATATTACTTAGCCATAAAAAGAAACGAAACTGAGTTATTTGTAGTGAGGTGGATGTACCTAGAGTCTGTCATACAGAGTGAAGTATGTCAGAAAGAGAAAAACAAATACTGTATGCTAACACATATATACGGAATTTTTTAAAAAAGGTTCTGAAGTACCTAGGGGCAGGAATAAAGACGCAGACATAGAGAATGGAGTTGAGGACACGGGGAGGGGAAAGGGTAAGCTGGGACGAAGTGAGAGAGCGGCACGGACATATATACACTACCAAATGTAAAATAGATA
>NC_041217.1:109528377-109550043 GCF_002837175.3 Physeter macrocephalus
ATGGCTCACGGGCCCAGCCGCTCCGCGGCATGTGGGATCTTCCCAGACTGGGGCATGAACCCGTGTCCCCTGCATCGGCAGGCAGACTCTCAACCACTGCGCCACCAGGGAAGCCCTAGAACTTCTTAAAGTGACTACTTACATGGGCACTGATTTTTATGGATCTAACATTTCAAAGGAAATGTTAAGAGAATAACACAACAACTTAAAAGATTGTAAATTACAGACTGGGAGAAAATATTTGTAAATCATATGTTTGATAAAGCACTAGTATTCAGATTATATTAAAAACTCTTAAGATATAATAATAAGAAAACAAACAACACAAGTAAAAAATGGACAAAAGATTTGGACACTTCACCAAGGAAGATATACAGGTGGCAAACAAATACATGAAAATATCTTCAACATTTTACCCATTAGTTAAACACGAATAAGATAACCAGTACACACATTTTATTTTATTTTATTTATTCATTTATTTGGCTGTGCCACGCGGCATACAGGATCATGGTTCCCCCACCAGGGATTGAACCTGTGCCCCCTGCAGTGGAAGCATGGAGTCTTAACCACTGGACCTCCAGGGAAGTCCCAGTACACACATTTTAGAATGGTTAAATTAAAAGGACTAGTCACACCAACTGCTTGTGAAGATGTGGAAAAACAGGAACTCTCATATACTGCCAGGGGAATGTAAAATGGTACAACCACTTTGGAAAACACTGACAGTTTCTTTAAAAAGTTAAACATACACTTGCCATATGATCTAATCAGTCCTTTCCTAAGTATTTACCCAAGACAAATGAAAGCATATGTCCATACAAGGCTTGTATATGAACACTCACAGAAGTTTTACTTATAATAGCCCTAAGCTGAAAACAACCCAAATGTCCATCAACAGGGGAACGGATAAACATCTGTGGTATATCCATACAATGAAATACTACTCTGGAATAAAAAGGAATACTATTGATACACACAACAACATGGATGAATCCCAAAATAATTAGTTGATAGAAAGAAAGAGAGACAAAAAAGTGTAACTGTGTGATTTACATAAAATTCTAGCGAATGCAAACTGTTATATAGTGACAGAATCAGTGGTGGCTTGAGGGTGGAGGTAGGGGAGGTCCTGGAGGAAGGGACTGCAAAGGGAATCCCTATAAGAGTTAACTTTTGGGAGTGATGGCTATGTTCATTATCTTGATTATAGTGATGGTTTCATGGGTTTTTAATATGTAAGAACATATCAAATTGAACATTTTAACATGTGCATTTTATGGTATGTTGATTACACCTCAATAAAATTGTTAAAAGTAAGGAAAAAACCTCACACTTTAAAAGATTTAATGGTATCCTTACTATAAATTGGATAAAAGCACTGACACCCTCATGAGCACCTTTTTTCATTAGGTTAAAAAAGGACATTGATAACTTTTTACAAGTTATAGTCTTGGTTTCCTTGATTATAAATTGATAACGAAAATTCCCAGCTTGCAGGACTGTTCTGATTACCAACGTCTATTTTACTCACCATTGCACCCCCAGTGCCTAGCATAAAATAAACACTTCATAAATATCTGTTAAATGAATAAAAGCATGTGCAATATTAGAGCACTACTTGCCCCTTGGTTGGAATTCAAGACATGGTAACCAATAATCGAATACAAGAGGAGGAGTAGGAGAAGGAGGGAACTCTCCTTACTCACCCTCTAGAATGAAGGGGGCCCGAATACATAAAACACATGGAATGTTTTAATATTGCTTTGAAAATGTCTATAAAAATTCAGTGATTCCATTTTTTTTAGCATGAGGTCTTGGGTTGTATCTATGAAACACACAGCTTCAAAGTGAATTTTGTCCAAGCTGGCTATTAGTTATATAATATGTTTTTCTTAGATGTCCTATTATTTAACTGCACATTGAACAATTTATAAATGTAAATCCTTTTGATAAGACAAATGTTTGGAAGATACTTCAGTTGCTAGTGATTCTCGTACATTTTCATTATGCATTGCTCTCCAGGCGGGATATTAATCCACAACTTTATTCGAACAGTTTTGATAGTTCATATGCATACCCTTCAATTACTTCAACAGAGGTATATAGGTTGAGATATATTTAAAAGTCAAGGGGCTCCCTGGTGGTGCAGTGGCTAAGAATCCGCCTGCCAATGCAGGGGACACAGGTTTGAGCCCTGGTCCGGGAAGATCCCACATGCCCGAAGAGCAGCTAAGCCCGTGTGCCATAACTACTGAGCCTGCGCTTTAGAGCCCGTGAGCCGCAACTACTGAAGCCTGTGCTCTTAGAGCCTGTGCTCCGCAACAAGAGAAGCCATGGCAATGAGAAGCTCGCGCACTGCAACGAAGAGTAGCCCCTGCTCGTTGCAACTAAAGAAAGCCCACGCGCAGCAAAGACCCAACGCAGCCAAAAAAAAAAAAAGTCAATTGTTCTTTCTTTCCTCAGTTTTCTCATGGTGCTGTATAAATATTAATTTTTCTATTCAATTCTGATTGAGAATGGTAATTTGTTTCCGAGCACTTCATAACTTAGTTTGCTAGACTTGAGATGCATTCCATTCTGTAGAATTATTCTTGACCACATACATATTCATTAAGTGAGCTTCGTTAAATTTTTTAGTGTAATGAATTTTCAAAAATATTTGAATGTGCTCAATAACTGTGAAACTGAATTGAATTGAGTTCTGTCAAGTCTTTTGGTGTGTATAGGCAGTTTTAGTGTGTTGGCTATAGCGATTACAGCCTTTGTAAAGTTCTATATTGGAGGGTTTGCTTTTCTGTATTATTATTATTTTTTAATTAGACTATCCTAGCAAGTGCTCACCTTAGACATAAGGAACTACTAACACCCGAACCTCATTAAATGCCTTTTTAATAAGCAAAGGCAGTTACCTTGTGCTTTGTAAAGAAGACTGTCTTCACTCAGGCTTAACTTGGTTGGGCAGTGGTCTAAAGTTGTTTCACCTTTAGACAGCCTTATCTTTTGAGAAAACATACAAGAAAGATTATTTCCATATATCCTTAAATTATCCATGGCTGGTTTATCCTTGCTTTTCGCTTCTGCCCCCAGATCTCTATGTCCCTACTTCCCTCTCCTTCTCCCTTCTCCATTCTCCCTCAGATTCTGGTTGCTTTTCCCCAATGGCAGGCACCTAAACCAGAGTTTCTAAAACCAGGCTACTGAGGGGAGCTTGTCTGGGGGCTCATTTCCAAATCCCAAAGTCTCATGTGCTGTTAAACTTCTGAAAATGTTTTGTCTTCTATTCCATAAAAATCTCATTGTTGGTTTTAATATAAAATAATGGCCTATTCCCCTGTTCCCTAAATCTTTTAGTTAAACAAAGCTCCAAACAGTTGTGCAGGGACCTTGCATTCCCCTGGAACTGTCAAGTCCCTTCAGGGACACACATGCCCCTGAGTTCCAGGATGGCCCTGAGTCTGCTCCAGAATGGGAAACTGTCACACTTTACATTTTCCCCTCATGTCTCCCTCCCCACTTTTCTCCAACAGGATGTTTGTCCACATGCTATACAATTATTCTCAGGTGAATTTTTGTTTGCTTGTTTCTTTTAAAACTGTCTACAGCTCAGTAAATCCTACCCTAGAAAATTTCTAATCCTTTCTATTTAATTTCTAATCCTAGTTACTTCAGGAATATTCTCACCCCTCTGTGCTCTCTCTTCCACTGGGAGCAAATACATGATAATGTAATTCTAGTGATACTTGTAAATCAGAGGAAAAGAAAAATATTAAGTTTGGAATTAGAATTAAACATTCCAAAGAAAAAGAGCAATCAATGTCAGAAGTTCATTCATACTTTTCACATACTTCCCATCCACAGCCTTATCTTTCTTAAATTAAAACTACCTTTCGGGCTTCCCTGGTGGTGCAGTGGTTGCGCGTCCGCCTGCCGATGCAGGGGAACCGGGTTCGCGCCCCGGTCTGGGAGGATCCCACATACCGCGGAGCGGCTGGGCCCGTGAGCCTTGGCCGCTGGGCCTGCGCGTCCGGAGCCTGTGCTCCGCAGCGGGAGAAGCCGCAGCAGAGGAAGGCCCGCATACCACAAAAAAAAAAAAAAACTACTTTTCTTCAAGCTCTGCCACTGAAGATAACTACACATAATTTCTCTTTCAATTACTTTCAGTTTTATTTGGTCATAGGTATTACAATACAATTCTAGTATTGAGATGCAAAATACGTAGAATTTTGGCTACAGGAGGGGTAAAATTAGCTTTCCCAGGCTAACCTAAGAGCCTACCAATTTTTAAGCAACTGCTATGCAAATGAATAATTATTACACAAACCATTGGTAAGTTGTGGCTTGCTTATACATGAACAAATATCAATCTTGAGTTCACAATAACTGTGATTTCTGCCTTGACCTAGGCAGACCTTATAATAACTCTCACCGAAGAACTGATTGGTTGAATGAATACATGGATTGTAATGTCCTGTGTTAATCTGACCTGCTCTACTTTTATAGTGTGTGTATATGTATGTATGTCTATGCGTATAAACCATATAGTGTATATAAGCAAATAAAATGGACTAAATGCCATGTTACTTACCTTAGAAAGAGGTTTCCAGGACAGATTTAGATGCAAAAAAGTAGATGGTACATCAAAAGGAACTTCAATACTTTCTTCTTTCTTTTTCTCTGTTGGTGGTTGAGGGGTTAAGGCTTTCTGAGGTCTGATATCCCAAAAACATATTGTGCTTTAAAAAAAATTTACAGTTTATTTTTTAATTAAGTACAAAGAAGAGGTGTAACCTCAGGAGTACCATTCTTGCTGCTACACATTACCAGTGTGATCATGGCTATGTTTGATATCTCTGAATTTAAGATTTTTATGAAATAGGACTGTTTTGCATTGAATATTTTGGGGAATTATACCATTTATAGGGTTATTTAATGACTTTGCTAGTATTGAGACTAATATTATCATACATGAGAGCTGAGTTTGGAGATTGACACAATCTTTTTAAAAAACATAACAGTTTTATTGAAATATAACCCATATATCACAAAATTCACCCATTTAAAGTACTCAATTCAGTGGTTTTTAATACATTCATTGAGTTGTGCAAGGCATTACCACAATGGATTTTAGAAGATTTTCATCACCTCCCAGAAGAAACCATGTACATATTAACAGTCAGTCCCCATTTCCCCCAACCCCTCTGACTACTCCTGGGCAACCACTAAGCTACTTCCTGTCTCTACAGATTTGTCTATTCTGGACATTTCATGTAAATGGAATCATATAGTATGTGGTCTTTTGTGACTGGCTTCTTTCATTTAGCATGTTTTCAAAGGTCATTCATGATGTAGTATATATCGGTACATCATTCCTTTTTATTGCCAAATAATATTCCATTGTATGGACTATACTACACTTTATTTACCCATTCCTCATTTGATGGACTGACGAATGAATAAATTTGGGTTATTTCCCCTTTTTGCTATTATGAATAATGCTGTTATGAACATTTGTTGGTAAGTTTTTTGTGGATGTAGGTTTTCATTTCTCTTGGATATATATTTAGGAGTGGAATTGCTGGGTTATATGGTAACACCTATGTTTAATCTTTTGAGGAACTGCTAGATTGTTTATCAAAGCAACTGGATCATTTTTGAGGATTCCAATTTCTCTACACCCTCACTAAATGTATTATTTTTTTTGTTTTGAGGATTCCAATTTCTCTACATTCTCACCAACATTTACTAATTTTTGTCTTTTTAAAACTGTAGCTATCCTACTGGGTGTGAAGTTGTATCTCATCAAAAGTGATTCTGATTTGCATTTCCTTGTGCTTTTGGGGTAATATCCAGGAAATCAGTACCTAAACCAAGGTCATAAACATTTACATTTATGTTTGCCTATGTTTTCTTCTAAGAGTTTTACAGTTTTAGCTCTTATATTTAAGTCTTTATTTCATTTTCAATTAATTTTTGTATAGAGTGTGAGGTAATTATTTTGCAGGTGAATACCCATTTGTCCTAGCACCATTTGTTGAAAAGACTAATCTTTCCCCATTAAATTGTCTTGGTACCCTTGTTGAAAATCAGTTGACCACAGATATATGGGTTTATTTCTGGACTCTCAATTCTATTCCATTGATCTATATATCTATCCTTAAGTCATTCTTAGTACATGTGTCTCTACAACTGTAACTGTGCAGAAAGTTCAGAGATTAAGAAGTGTGAGTCTTCCAACTTTGTTCTTTTCTGTCAAGACTGTTTTGGCTATTTTGTGTCATTGCGGTTTTGATTTGACAGCTAATGATTTTGAGCATCTTTTCTTGTGCTTATTGGACATCTGTCTATCTTTTTTGAAGAAATGTCTATTGATAATCTTTGCTCATTTTTAAATTAGACTGTCTTTTTACTGTTGAGTTGTAAGAGTTCTTTATATATTCTTAATAGAAATCTATCAGATATATGATTTGCAAATATTTTCTCCCATTGTATGGGTTGTCTTTTAAATTTCTTGATAGTGCTTCAAAAGCACTATCAACTTTTGAATTTTGATGAAGTTCAACTTATCTTTTTTCTTTTATTGCTTGTTTTAGTGTCATACAAGAGTCTATATACATGTTTTTTTAATATATATATATATATATACATATAAAACACATACACAGAGTTGGATTTAATGTGCTTTGTACATAGTAGGCATACAGTAAGTGTCATTTCTCCTCTTATTTCTCCTTCCTCACAGGTTGATTATGAAAATCAAATGAGATAATGTATATCTAGAGTGTTATTTTTAACACAATAAACTTGGTAAAAATTTATAATGATACTTGTTCAGTACTTCAGAATATAATGTCTTTGTAGTAATTATGTGAAAACATAAGAACAGCAAAGAATATGCCACATTAGCTCCATAATTTCTATCACTTAGGTTATGAGTAAACAGATTAAAAAATTTAAGAGATTATTAAAGAAGTTAGATGTGTAAGTTAAAGTATTTAGATAAACAGATGGTAACTTGGACTAACAAAACTTTTATTCATTTATGTGAATTAGTTAATATTATTTATTCATTTAATAATGGATAATTAAAATTAATAAACATATTAATCATATTAATGGTCAAAACATAAATCCTTGGTAGAATACCACAGATGACATAATATGTTTTAAAATATAATTATAGTTGGTTTAAACCTGTTTTTCCAAATTACATAGCTCTTCTTTTTTTTTTTTTTTTTTTTTGCGGTGCGCGGGCCTCTCAGTTGTGGCCTCTCCCGTTGCGGAGCATGGGCTCCGGACGCGCAAGCTCAACTGCCATGGCTCACGGCGCCTAGCCTCTCCGCGGCATGTGGGATCTTCCCGGACCGGGGCACCAACCCGTGTCCCCTGCATCGGCAGGTGGACTCTCAACGACTGCACCACCAGGGAAGACCATACATAGCTCTTCTTAAATCTCATTTACAGCATTAATTTGCATTATTTGTAAAATGGTTTTGCTAAATACAGATAGCTTCAGTTGAACTTTCTGCATCAATCAATCACACATCCTTAATTAGCACAACCCTATTTTATCTTATTCTGTATTATAAAACCCTTAGTATGGCTAAAGTATAAAGACTAGAACTGATGAATTTTCTGGATAGCTAAAAATTGGGCTTTCTAAATGCATAAACTTTTTCTTTCTACTTTAACAACTTTTGAAGGAACTATTTCCAGAATATTTCAGAATATTTCCAAATTCAAGGGCCATCATTATAAACAACAATCAAGGACCTGTACCTTCAACATATAACATGTAATATTTTAAGTCTGTTCAGAGCTTCTAAATGTTCTCCAAGGCCACTGAAGAATATTATAGCTTTCCATTCTGTTGTTTATAATCAACACTATACCATAAGTATCTTTCCATGAAATAATAATACAATCTTAATTGTTGCATAATATTTCATATGACCCTGTAGGTGCTATGTGTTGTTTTTGCCTGGGCAGCAATTCCCCCCTCCTTTTTTAGCAAGAGCCTTCTAATTGGTTTTTTGAGAACTGCCCCTTCCCCGTTGCATGCAGTCAGGTTGGAACTGTCATTCAAGGTGCTCTGCCATTCCTTCCCTGGCCAAAGGTGTGAGTTCATAATATAACAGAAGCCAGTCAGATTCTCTTCTGTCACTCTGAATCTTGTCACTACACAATGGTTGGAACCGATCCATTCAGATGGTAGGGGCTGGCCATTCATTCTGGCCATTCACTAGGTATACAGTGAGCTATAGGTGACAATGTATTTGACTTCAAAGCCTCATTTCCTCTATCCATACGTATTTTTCAGGGTTGAGAATATAAAAATAGTTAACCTGCTAAAGCATGTAGTACAGTATTGGCATAAACTTCCAATTAATTTATTTTATCCCCTTAAGTTAACTATAGTTAATTTCTGTTGCTTGCACTCACAGAACCTTACCTAATACGTGCCCACAGGATTAATCATGTCTCCCCAACCCACTGCCCATGGCTGATGCTAATGTTACTTATGCCTTCACCTGCCACTCCACAGCTGCTTCTGCTCAATCATCAGTGTCTAAAACTTACGGTGTCATGATATCTATTGGGTTCAAAGCTACTTGGAGTGGTAAAGTTTTGCCAGTATTTGCATGCTAGATAATAGTATTGCCCTTCTTACCCTTCTTATGTCCTACTTCACTCTGAATTTTCAGTTCTATAAATTGGGGGATACAATTTTTAAAAATAAACGTTCTTCAACATGGTTACTGAATTACTTATAAAAACACTTGTAATAAATATGCAATAAAAAATGTAAAACTCTTCCACTTTTTAAAAGAAACTTTCCCAATTAAACGTTGTCATCTTCGTAATTGTGAGATAAAATTGAATGTAAGGGCTTCCCTGGTGGCGCAGTGGTTGCGCGTCCGCCTGCCGATGCAGGGGAACCGGGCTCGCGCCCCGGTCTGGGAAGATCCCACATGCCGCGGAGCGGCTGGGCCCGTGAGCCATGGCCGCTGAGCCTGCGCGTCTGGAGCCTGTGCTCCGCAACGGGAGAGGCCACAACAGTGAGAGGCCCGCGTAACGCAAAAAAAAAAAAAAAAAATTGAATGTAAACAACACATATTACAAATTTACAAATATGTGAATATGAAGAAACAGAATAACTATGGATAATGTTATACAACATTACCAAACATGAAACCTAGTTAATTCTTCTTTATACAACATATTCATATCCACAGAAAGATTCTTTTAAAACCAGCAACAATCTAACATTCTGTCCTTTAGTTATATTAGGTTTAATTGCTACAACAAAGATTATTTAAGGAACAGAAGAGGACAATGATTTTATAAGCATCTAAAAAAAGAATATATTGTGTGAAAACATATTAGGTAATGATTAAAATAAGACATACCAGTCTGCTGAACAAGTCACAAGTTGACAGGATATTCCACTTCGATTTTCAAAGACAGATCCCAATCTGTTAATCTATTTTAAAAAATGCTGGAAGTAAGTTCTGTGTACCTAGGACAGTAATGACTTTTTTCTCAAAGCTTTTTACGCTAAAATTTTTTTCTCCTTTGCTTTAATTTTTATTAAAAGAACAACACAAACAGAATTTGGAAACTGGAAAGTTTCAAAATCAAATATAATTCTGCTATACATATTTTCCAGCCTTTTTTTCACAGAAACATTTTTACATTTTAAAATTAGTTTTAGTTAGTATGCATATAAATTTCCATCCTAAGATCTTTCAGTTAATATAATTTGAACATTTACCTATGTAGTCATAAATCATTCTGTTTTTTAATATATAGATGATGTATCATAATTTCATTACCATTATTATCAGAAATGTAGGTACTCTGTTTTTCACTATCAATTGTGGAGCTGAACATGGGAGCTTTTATGAGATTGTTAAGCAGGTAAGATCAATAGAAAAGAGACTTGGTATTACATTAGATACCTACAGCATGCAGTGAATGCTGGGGTGCCTGTATTCTTTTAGTAATTAGTGGCACAACTCTGCTAGCACACAGAGGAGTCCAAGGAGGGTTAGTGGCTCCTTAGAGTCCTAGAAGGTCCAAGATTCCAACCAGCTAGCTCTCAAAGGAGGTGGAAGGTTTTGAAGGTCAGAAGGCGACCTCTGAAGGTGCTACTCTCAAATCAATAGGGAAACATGACTTTCCCCAATAACCTACCTACTTGGTAGGATTGATGAGCAAGAGGTCAAACAAAGGTGGGGGTTCCAGCAGCAGATAAACAGTAAAAGTAGGGGTGGAAGGAAGAATACAGGCGCAGCAGTGGTAAGGCCTGTTGGCAAGACCTGTTGGCATCACTGGAGCTAGGATCCTAGAAACCTGGCTGACACTGCTGTGGCCTGAGCCCAGTCAGGATCACTTAACAGCTGCCAGCTTCCACTGTGGTTGATAAACAATCCAGAACCCATCTTTCCTCTCCCTCTAATAAGGCTTCCCTGTTGTAGGAAGTTCAAGACTCCAGAGTTGTGCTTGCTCTGGAGTTTTAGGTTTTAATGATTTAAAAAAAACCCCACAATCATATTATAGAATTTGGAAAATAGAAGGTTTTAAAATCAAATATAATTCTACCTTACATTCTTTTCCAATCTTTTTCATGCATACACTTTGACGAGATTTGTCAAGGTATGCATGCGATTGTATGTCTTAGGACACAAATTGGATTATTTCTTTGCATAAATTTCCCAAATTTGAATTACTGGTCAAAAACTTTGAAAATTTGGATGATTTAAGAACCACATTGACTAAATTGTTATGTTGGAGTTTATTGACTTCACCGTTTCATCCTAACCTGGGAAGTTACTAGAAAATTTCATTTAAAAATTAAATAGGTCCAATGGAAAAGAAAAAAATCAAATAGGTCCAAAATAGTACATTATTGTTCCTTTATTATTAATTTCTTTGATATTAGAAAGTCTGAATAATTTTCCTGTTTATCTACTAATTGTTTTTCAGTATATGTCTTTAGCTTATTTACTGGAAAATTTGTATTTACCATATTTGAGGCAAATATATATATATATATATATATATATATTTTGTGTGTGTGGTATGCGGGCCTCTCTCTGCTGTGGCCCCTCCCGTTGCGGAGCACAGGCTCCGGACGCGCAGGCTCAGCGGCCATGGCTCACGGGCCCAGCCGCTCCGCGGCATGTGGGATCCTCCCAGACCGGGGCGCGAACCCGGTTCCCCTGCATTGGCAGGCGGACGCGCAACCACTGTGCCACCAGGGAAGCCCTATATATATATTTTTAAATTAATTAATTTATTTATTTTGGCTGCGTTGGGTCTTTGTTGCTGTGCATGGGCTTTCTCTGGTTGTGGAGCATGGGCTCTAGACACACGGGCTTCAGTAGTTGCAGCAAGTGGGCTCAGTAGTTGTGGCTCACGGGCTCTAGAGCGCAGGCTCAGTAGTTGTGGCGCACAGGCTTAGTTGCTCCGCGGCATGTGGGATCTTCCCGGACCAGGGCTTTAACCCGCGTACCCTGTGTTGGCAGGCAGATTCTTAACCACTGCGCCACCAGGGAAGCCCAGAGGCAAATATTTTTCTTCATTTTGCTACTTGCTCTTTATTTTTTAATTTAAAAATTTACATGTGTATGTTTTGAATTTCTTTCAATATTAATTAGCTTAGAAAACTACAGAATCCAGAAATACGATATTCTATTTGGATTTGTTGTATTTATTTTGGTCCATTATAACTTTGAAAAGTAATTGTGCTTTTGCATAATCCATTTGAATACCTTGAAGGGCTAATCACCCTTCATAACTCTAAGTTTTCAGAATATTCTTTGATATTCTGACCTTTTAATTTCCGTAGACCCTTAGTTCCTTGAGGGAAACATTTGGGAAGCTTACTAGTTTTCAAATTCACAAACACCAGCCGTTGTGGGTCAAGTAAAGAACCACAAAGCCATACTGCAGCGCAGATGCTAGGCAGTCAGCTGGGTTCACTCACTGCACAAATAGTTTTCACCTACCAGCCTCATGACGCACTCAATTCAAGACTGCCTTGCAAAATGACGCATTACTACATGTCGCAGATCTTCAAGGTTATATGCTCTAAATAGTTGAAATCATAAACTTTAAATCCATGAAGGCTAAGGGTGTAAAATATTTGCACTCTATTTTTACAACCTTCATTTTCTCCAGTGTTGTATTATATCAGTGCTAATACCACCTACATATTTTATTTTTATAAACCACTGAAGTTGACACATGGGCATTATTCTCATCCCTAAGTCTGATCTTGGTCTGTCAACAGTGACACAACTGTGTGATGTGTGGTTTCTGGTTATTTCACAATTAAAATGCAAATGAATTGTTGACTTCAAACATCCTCTTTGAATAAAATTTTCTAAAAACTAACAAGCCAGCAGGAGAAAAGTATGAAGCCATCAAGACTCACCTCAAATGTGTCAGGCAGCCAATGTATATCTGTAATAACTTTCCTATGTCCATGTTCTATTGAGGAGACTGCACAGTGTCTGATGTACATTGCTTCTTTATTACTCTCTGGTTCAAGGAGAAACATAGGCTGTAAAATGTTACAAGAAAGTTATGTGCTAATTTCAGAGAGCTGATGAAGCAACTCATATTTTACTTATCATTCCAATTAAAATCAATAATTTGGAGAAATACCAGTTCAAGGAAAAACACAAATTAGTGTTTCTATGTATTATATAGTTAGATAATAAGATTATCTTCTTTCTACTTCAGTTTAGTCTAAGATTTTATCTCTAAACTTTTAACAAGAATGACTGACCCATTCCCTAAAGAACCAATGAGATCCCATTTTTGAAGGAGTATTTCTGTGAGTGCACAGAAAACCACATCCCATGGTTTCTTGGTCAGAGACCCGTGATGCTCAGGTTGAAGGACTGGGGGTGAAGATGTGCAAATGGTGGGTGAGTACTGAGTTGGGAGCTGAGGAATCTCTTCCCAGACCTCTTGGCAGAATCCACAGCTTCACAAATCATAGTGTATTATTACCCGGAAGGCTTGTAACCCCTTTGTTTTATACACGAGAAAATTGATGCTTGCTGAGGGGATGGGGGACATATCCAAACTTACAGGACTGTGATCTAAAGCCTGGATGCATGGGCCTTCTATCCAGTGCTCTTTCAACTACATCACTTTAGGCAGTCCCTTGGCCCCTTCATTTTATTTAACAACAATAACAATAAAAAAGAACCCCTGGGATAGACAGTACAACCTGTTTAGTGGTGTTTTTAATCAAGGGCCTACATAAAAGTGATTCAAAACACATCCACAGCGGATGTGAAGACTTAGGAAATAACACTTTTTTTTTTTTTCCAGCGAGTCTCTGTTTAGCTTGGCAACCCTGTTGTGTACTTTTTGATAAACTCCTGAACGGAAAAAAATTTGCAAGTGAAAAGTTATAAAAAGCTAACCTTGAGTGTGACGTTTTTACTTCTACTACCACCTGCCTTGATGTTTTCTATTCGATCTGCATGTGCGGTAATATCCCACATGACAATCTAAAACAGAAATAAATGTTATTACAACATACTTTCAGGAACTAGCAAATTGCATCTTGAACATTTTAAAAAACCTATTGGTATTGCATGCACTCTGATAAATCAACCACCTTGGGAGGATAATCAAATTTAGCCTACATCTTAAGTAAGTCAGCAACTCTTATTTTTTATCTTTATGTATTTTAACATCTTTATTGGAGTATAACTGCTTTACAGTGGTGTGTTAGTTTCTGCTTTATAACAAAGCGAATCAGCTATACATATACATATGTTCCCATATCTCTTCCCTCTTGCGTCTCCCTCCCTCCCACCCTCCCTATCCCACCGCTCTAGGTGGTCACAAAGCACCGAGCTGATCTCCCTGTGAGTCAGCAACTTTTAAAGCTTATATAAAAAATGTTTTCTTCTCTTTATTTATTTGTTTTTTTGGCTTTATATATTTTTTATTTATTTTGAGCTACACATACATTTATTAATTTTGTTACTCTTAATTTGTTCCTACTTCTCCATCCTGTTATTCAGGATTTTCCCCTTCTTCTTAATAATGTTTTCTTCTCTTTAAAAGAATTTTCAGCACTTTGATTTTTGTTCTTGTGTTAATAAATGCTAGTGGGGTTCTTTTTGTTTTTTGTTTTGTTTTTTTAAATCCAAGATAGGCATAATGCAATTCTCTCTGCTTTGGGAAGAGTTCTTCCTCTGTTTTAGGGAATGTGGGGACAACTGCTTTAGACACAGGAGAAAGCAGTCTGTTCTCCAGAATTAAGTACAAACACCCAAAATTGTTCAAAAGGCTAGGAAATGATGATTTCTATTTAATTGAATATTATGGCCAACTCTGAATTTGCATATACACAGATGGTCATTTTTTGAAAAATCAGAACAAAGCAGAATATGCAACACTAAATTAGAATAATTTTCAATGACTAAACGTCATTTCAGTACACTAAAATGTAAACAAAATGTCAGGATCACAGAATTGTGAGTAATTTTATTTTAAGCATTTGCTTTTCTAAAATATTCTAAAACAAAGTTGTGTCACCTTCTCACTGAATAAAAACGGCAATATTTGCAGGGCTTGGAGGATGTGCTCTGGGTCCTCACTAGATCACCAGTTATTGTTGAATAAAACAGAGGAAAAAAATTAGTTTTCTTAGATGTTTTTGGTTCTGGATAAGTGGGCATGGATGATGCAGACATTTACATTTCAACTACCTAAAAGTTTTCCTAGCCACACGATAAAAAATCATTATACCCTGGTAATGGTCAAACTCACTGTATCACAATGAATGTAAACTTTGATCATAAAATAGCTATAAGATTTTTGTTTTGCTCTGTTGGAGAAACAGGCAATTGGAAGATAGAATCTAAATTTTATATAAATTAGATAACTTAAAAGAGAAAAAAGCAAAAAGCAAATAGGATATCAATTATAAACACATAAATTCAGTGATATCGGTATGTTTTCCAGAGAATTCTGTTTAAATTCTGGATCATTCCCTAACTCCTACCTCTAGGGAAATTTCAGAAGAGGGCTCTTGACCAAGAGGTATTATGCTTATGGTTTTTGTTCTTCCCTGGAATCTTGTACAACGTGTGGTTCTATCGCAGCAACAAAATAGATCTGACCTGGTTTTCTTCCAGTTATCATAACTGGGTTACCCTGTGGACATCTTGAGCCCAGATACCATGTCTAACACATCTTCATACCCCAGTTCCTGGCATGGTGACTGGCATACAATTGACATGCCTTCCCTCTGCTGAGTTGAACCCTTAAGTTAAAAAAACTACCCGTCAAAATGTGTTACAGAATGCTGTCTAAATTAATAAAGAACTGAAAAAAAAAAGCCATATGTACCTGCCCATTTATGCACCCTCCAGCAATGATATTAGGGTCACTTGGACAGAACTGGAAGCAGAAGATGTCATCTGGGCTTTCCAGCATTAACTAAGGTAAACCCCCCAAATTCAAGAGAGAATGAGAAAATCTATTAAGATCATGGCTAGAAATAATATTAATAAAGTCAGAAGTCTAATTTTATAGCTATTTATAAGAAACATGCACATGAATTCCATTCTCAAAATTCTACCCCTGGATTGGAAGCTGCTTTTGCTGAATTTTATTCTGGACATTGATCATGCATATGAGAGCAGGTAGTTTCTCAAGGGGACCCAATCTCCCCTCCCCTCCCCTCTGTGGGTCATTGCTGAGGCATGTTATAATTTTTTACAAATAAAAAGACTATGAAGGGGCTTCCCTGGTGGCGCAGTGGTTGCGCGTCCGCCTGCCAATGCAGGGGAACGGGGTTCGCGCCCCGGTCTGGGAGGATCCCACATGCCGCGGAGCGGCTGGGCCCGTGAGCCATGGCCGCTGAGCCTGCGCGTCCGGAGCCTGTGCTCCGCAACGGGAGAGGCCACAACAGAGGGAGGCCCGCATACCACAGAAAAAAAAAAAAAAAAAGACTATGAAATCAGTGTTCCTGGAAAGTGTGGAGAGCAAGCTCTGGGGGCCAGGATACTTGTATGATTTTTTCCCTGCTGTATATACCTAGCCTGGCACAGAGGTGAGCACTCAGAAATAAAATGCGTTGAAAAAGAGAAGACGGTGGCGTTGCCAGCAATAATATTACAAATTTTAAAATAATACAGAACCCATAAGGTAAACAAAATCAAGTGCCTGGAGGGTAGGGAGAAAGTCCTGCAAGGAATACACCAGTGTAAGGAAATAGATATACTAACCATAGTTAGCACCTGAGCTACTGTGTTACCACCAAGCTAAACACTTGCGTGGTTACCGTTCTTTAAACATAACAGCCAAAAATACAGGCCCCAGAGGGCATTGGTTTGCCACCACTGAGCTAAAGATTTCAAATTGGAATTGAGGTGAATTATCTTGGTTTATTTGGTACTTTGTGGATTCTAGAGAAACCTCTACTTTTGAAAATGAAATCTTTTAATACTTTCCTATAGTTTTGATTAGAACAAAGACAAAATTAATCATTTGCATCATATCTTTAAGAAATTATTTGCGTGTCTTTTTAAAGCTATTCTTCAAAATAGAGGAAAGGTTAGAATTTTTTAATAAAAATAAATAAATAGAATATAATTAACTTTATAAGTATATTTAACAACACTATAAATTTTATATGGAATTTCTATCTTAATAAACTGATTACTGATTTCCTTAAGAAACTAAAATAAATAAATAACATTTCTATTAAAAAAAATAGAGGAAAGGAGAGTCCTTCTTTCCTCTTCCTATTTGCCTGGAGGTTCAGCCACACTTCCATGGCATGGGGTGAAGAGTAGTTCTACACTGCTGGAAAATGACAGAAAACACCAGTGAGAGAATGGCACCATACTTGTGGTAAGTAGGCTGAAAAGGAAGAATGACAGATCTGTCATTTTGATCTCTGTATCTATAAAAAATCATTTAGACTCTATAACAGTAAAACTGCCTTAATTCAGATGAATTAGGGAAGAAGGAATAAGGGGACACTAGGGTTTATTAGGGAAAGCCTTAATTATATAATGCTTTATAAAAACAAAATATTATTATATTTAAGTACGTTGAAAAAACTTAATCTAACACTATAAAGCACCCTCCCCCTAAGCAGAACTCATCTTGAGCAGATATTGGAAATTGAACACTGCAGGGGCAAACCCAGCCTTTAGCCTTATTTTATTTGGACTGCTGTGTGTTTTGGTTTGGTTTTAGTTGAACTGTTTAAAAATTGGGAGATCACACAAAAAATTGCTGGATTCTCTTGACAAGTGGGACCACCTGGCAAGGAGAGCAGAAGAGTAGCTGTCCCCGTGGATGGGCTGGGTACCCTCTAGGGCCACAGTCCCCATCATTCCCCACTGTCTCCCACAGAGTCATCTTTACTCATTACCATCTCCTACTGGTGATCCTTGGAATTAAGGAAACCCATGTGAAACTAAAATCTCTTTGCATTTGAACAATTAGTACCTAAATAAAGTCCATAAAAGAGTTTGCTCTTTAAAATCAATTGAACATTCCTCTTACAATTTTTTTTAAAATAACATGTTGATTTGTTCAATATATCTTTTCAATAAACTAAGTGTAAACTTAAATTTTGCTCAAATTGAATGATGACAAATTCTGAATTGAAGAAAGCCTAGCTTTATAAGGGTTTACAACATTAAGTGATTATAAAGTATTTTGCAATTAAAACTGCTAAAGATATGTGAAAGTAGTAGTTAAAATTTTTAGAACATGTGGATGACTCTCCTTCATTACCTGAGGATGTATGGGATCGGAGAAACTCCAGAAAAGAATCAGTGATGGTTGCAGCAATAGTTTACCAGAAAAGTGGACCCTCTCTTCAAAGGAGAGTCGTACAGCCACCGACACAGCTATTAGCCCTGATAGAAACACAACTAGAAATTAAAATCTGCATCAACTGTGCATGGAGAAGTGTTTTTAGGTTTTGTTTTCCTACACAGTCACTGTTCATTTCCATTCTGATGAAACTTGTGTAAAAATATTCTACAGGAGACCAAGAGTGTTTTTAGAGCTCTACTGTCTAATACATTGGTTGCCAGTAGCCATGTGTCGCTTATTTAGAACTTGAACTGTGGATGGACCAAATTGAGATGTTCACAAAATAAACAGTGAACTTTGAAGACTTAGTAAGAAAAAAGGATGTGTTGTGTTTCTTCTTTTGTTTTGTTTTTTGTGAGGAGAGGGCCAATGTTGGGCAGGAAAGGAGGAAGAAAGAGGGCACAGATGGCTCTGTCCATGGATCCACCCTCACACATTCCTATCCCCTTGGCTGCTGAGCTCTTTAAAGGAGGTGTATCTCCTATCCTGCCCAGTAAGCTGAGAGTCAGGGGGAATGAAGTTCCAGATTTGGCGTTGCACCAGCTGGGTGACCTGAGCCAGTCACTTTCCTGAGAGCTCTGGTCCTCTCCTTATAAAGTAGAGACCACAATGTGGTCCCACAGGGTAGCTGGGAGGACACACGATGGAGAGAAGGTGCAGAAAGTGATTGGCAGGTGCTTGCACTCAGGAATGGAAGTTGTCTCATGGAAAGTGAGCTAGTTTGCAATTCTACATATAAAAGCAACAGATTATTTCAATGTCATCTCACAAGGGAATCCCAGTCATGATTCTGCCTCACCATAGATGATCGGATGCCAGGAGACACAGGTGATCATCGTCTCCGTTAGGTTATGCAGGTCAGTAAAGGACTGGTACTCTTTCAGGTGGGTATCAGTCTTGTCCCCAAAGGTGCCTTCTTCTTCTGCCAGTCTTTTCCAGTCATTAATAAATGTATTCATGATTTCATTTTGCTGCAGGGCTATTTCAACACTATTTTGTAAAAGAAAAAAAAAGGAATCAAGATGTTGGATTTTAGTATTCAGTGATACGTCTTTCAGCAGCTCCTCCTGCTTCATTTATACTGAAAGAAAAAGTATTCTCAATTGTATTTGGTAACTAATGATTAATCCTGTGTGAAATAAATGACTTAAGAGAAAAAAAATTCAAGACAGTGTGCTACTCAGAACTTCTTCTAGTGCCAGGAAGCTGTTAGCTGACAGCCTCCAGCATCATCACAATTTGCCTCAGTTTCCCAGCCAAGGTCATGCTTTCTCCCAGTCAATGACTGAGCATGGTGGGGGGACCTTCAAGATGGCGGAGGAGTAAGTCGTGGAGATCACCTTCCTCGCCACAAATACATCAAAAACACATCTAAATGTGGAACAACTCCTACAGGACACCTATTGAATGCCGGCAGAAAACCTCAGACTTCCCAAAAGGCTAGAAGCTCCCCACGACGTACGTGGCCATGTGGCCAACAGCATCTTGGTGCTCCGGCTGGGTGTCAGGCCTGAGCTTCTGAGATGGGAGAGGTGAGTTCAGGACATTGGTGCACCAGAGACCTCCCGGCCCCACATAATATCAATCAGCAAGAGCTCTCCCAGAGATCTCCGTCTCAATGCTAAGACCCAGCTCCACTCAACGACCAGCAAGCTACAGTGCTGGAAACCCCATGTCAAACAACTAGCAAGTCCCCTCCACCAGGAAGCCTACACAACCCACTGAAGAAACCTTACCCACTGGGGGCAGACACCAAAAACAATGGGAACTACGAACAAGCAGACTGCAAAAAGGAGACCCCAAACACATTAAGTTAAGCAAAATGAGAAGACAGAGAGACCTAGAAGAACTAAAGAGTAAACAAACAATGATGAACAACACAATGAATGAAATTAAAAATTCTCTAGAAGGAATCAATAGCAGAATAATTGAGACAGAAGAACGGATATGTGACCTGGAAGATAAAATAGTGGAAATAACTACTGCACAGCAGAATAAAGAAAAAAGAATGAAAAGAATTGAAGACACGCTCAGAGACCTCTGGAACCTGAAAAAGAATTCAGAGTAATGAGAGTAAAGATGATCCAAAACCTTGGAAATTGAATGGAGAAAACACAAGAAACGTTTAACAAAGACCTAGAAGAACTAAAGAGTAAACAAACAATGATGAACAACACAATGAATGAAATTAAAAATTCTCTAGAAGGAATCAATAGCAGAATAATTGAGACAGAAGAACGGATATGTGACCTGGAAGATAAAATAGTGGAAATAACTACTGCACAGCAGAATAAAGAAAAAAGAATGAAAAGAATTGAAGACACGCTCAGAGACCTCTGGAACAACATTAAACACACCAACATTCGAATTATAGGAGTCTCAGAAGAAGAAGAGGAAAAAGAAAGGGACTGAGAAAATATTTGAAGAGATTATAGTTGAAAACTTCCCTAAGATGGGAAAGGAAATAGTCAATCAAGTCCAGGAAGCACAGACAGTCCCATACAGGATAAATCCAAGGAGAAACATGCCAAGACACATGTTAATCAAACTATCAAAAATTAAATACAAGGAAAAAATATTAAAAGCAGCAAGGGAAAAGAAACAAATAACATAAAATGGAATCCCCATAAGAAGGGTGTGGCAGGACATATACAAAGTGATGAAAGGGAAAAATCTACAACCAAGATTACTCTACTCAGCAAGAACCTCATTCAGATTCAACTGAGAAATTAAAACCTTTACAGACAAGCAAAACCTAAGAGAATTCAGCACCACCAAACCAGCTTTACAATAAAGGCTAAAGGAATTTCTCTAGGCAGGAAACACAAGAGAAGGAAAAGGTTTACAATAACAAACCCAAAACAATTAAGAAAATGGTAATAGGAACATACATATGGATAATTACCTTAAATGTGACTGGATTAAATGCTCCAACCAAAAGATACAGACTGGCTGAATGGATACAGAAACAAGACCCGTATATATGCTGTCTGCAAGAGACCCACTTCAGTCCTAGGGACACATGCAGACTGAAAGTGAGGGGATGGAAAAAGATATTCCATGCACATGGAAATCAAAAGAAAGCTGGAGTAGCATTCTCATATCAGACAAAACAGACTTTAGAATAAAGACTTTTAGAAGAGACAAAGAAGGACACTACATAATGATCAAGGAATCAATACAAGAAGAAGGTATAACAATGGTAAATATTTGTGCACCCATCACAATTAAGAAAATGGTAATAGGAACATACATATGGATAATTACCTTAAATGTGACTGGATTAAATGCTCCAACCAAAAGATACAGACTGGCTGAATGGATACAGAAACAAGACCCGTATATATGCTGTCTGCAAGAGACCCACTTCAGTCCTAGGGACACATGCAGACTGAAAGTGAGGGGATGGAAAAAGATATTCCATGCACATGGAAATCAAAAGAAAGCTGGAGTAGCATTCTCATATCAGACAAAACAGACTTTAGAATAAAGACTTTTAGAAGAGACAAAGAAGGACACTACATAATGATCAAGGAATCAATACAAGAAGAAGGTATAACAATGGTAAATATTTGTGCACCCATCAGAGGAGCACCTCAATACATAAGGCAAGTGCTAACAGCCATAAAAGGGGAAATTGACAGTAACACAATCATAGTAGGGGACTTTAATACCCCACTTTCACAAATGGACAGATCATCCAAAATGAAAGTAAATAAGGAAACACAAGCTTTAAATGACACATTAAACAAGATGGACTTAACTGATATTTATAGGACATTCCAT
>NC_041217.1:109550595-109552425 GCF_002837175.3 Physeter macrocephalus
AGATAAACAAAATTGATAAACCATTAGCCAGACTCATCAAGAAAAAAAGGGATAAGACTCAAATCAACAGAATTAGAAATGAGAAAGAAGAAGTAACAACTGACACTGCAGAAAAAACAAAGGATCATGAGAGATTACTACAAGCAACTGTATGCCAATAAAATGGACAACCTGGAAGAAATGGACAAATTCTTAGAAAAGCACAACCTTCCGAGACTGAACCAGGAAGAAATAGAAAATATAAACAGACCAATCACAAGCAATTAAATTGAAACTGTGATTAAAAAATCTTCCAACAAACAAAAGACCAGGACCAGATGGCTTCACAGGTGAATTCTATCAAACATTTAGAGAAGAGCTAAAACCTATCCTTCTCAAACTCTTCCAAAATAAAGCAGAGGGAGGAACACTCCCAGACTCATTCCTTGAGGCCATCATCACCCTGAGACCAAAACCAGACAAAGATGTCACCAAAAAACAAAACTACAGGCCAATATCACTGATGAACATAGATGCAAAAATCCTCAACAAAATACTAGCAAACAGAATCCAACAGCACATTAAAAGGATTATACACCATGATCAAGTGGGGTTTATCCCAGGGATGTAAGGATTCTTCAATATATGCAAATCAATGTGATAAACCATATTAACAAATGGAAGGAGAAAAACCATAGGATAATCTCAATAGATGGAGAAAAAGCTTTTGACAGAATTCAACACCCATTTATGATAAAAACCCTCCAGAAAGTAGGCATTGAGGGAACTTACCTCAACATAATAAAGACCATAAATGACAAACCCACAGCCAACATCATAATCAGTGGTGAAAAACTGAAACCATTTCCACTAAGACCAGGAACAAGACAAGGTTGCCCACTCTCACCACTATTATTCAACATAGTTTTGCAAGTTTTAGCCACAGCAATCAGAGAAGAAAAAGAAATTAAAGGAATCCAAATTGGAAAAGAAGTAGGAAAATTGTCACTGTTTGCAGATGACATGATACTATACAAAGAGAATCTATACCAGAAAACTACTAGACCTAATCAATGAATTTGGTAAAGTAGCAGGATACAAAATTAATGCACAGAACTCTCTTGCAATTGGAAGAATCAATATTGTGAAAATGACTATACTACCCAAAGCAATCTACAGATTCAGTGCAATCCCTATCAAACTACCAACGGCATTTTTCACAGAACTA
Source organism: Physeter macrocephalus (assembly GCF_002837175.3). Lineage (NCBI taxonomy): Eukaryota > Metazoa > Chordata > Mammalia > Artiodactyla > Physeteridae > Physeter > Physeter macrocephalus. The sequence goes on from NC_041217.1 coordinate 109,551,803, forward strand.
GAACAAAAAAATTCACAATTTATGTGGAAACATAAAAGACCCTGAATAGCCAAAGCAATCTTGAGAAAGAAAAACGGAGCTGGAGGAATCAGGCTCCATGACTTCAGACTACACTACAAAGCTACAGTAATCAAGACAGTATGGTCCTGGCACAAGAAAAGAAATATAGACCAATGGAACAGGATAGAAAGCTCAGAGAAAAACCCACACACCTAGGGTCAACTAATCTATGACAAAGGAGGCAAGGATATACAACGTAGAAAAGACAGGCTCTTCAATAAGTGGTGCTGGGAAAACTGGACAGCTACATGTAAAAGAATGAAATTAGAACACTCCCTAACACCATACACAAAAATAAACTCAAAATGGATTAAAGACCTAAATGTAAGGTCAGACACCATCAAACTCTTAGAGGAAAACATGGGCAGAACACTCTATGACATAAATCACAGCAAGATCCTTTTTGACCCACCTTCTAGAGAAATGGAAATAAAAACAAAAATAAACAAATGGGACCTAATGAAGCTTGAAAGCTTTTGCACAGCAAAGGAAACCATAAACAAGATGAAAAGACAACCCTTAGAATGGGAGAAAGTATTTGCAAACAAAGCAACTGAAAAAGG
>NC_041217.1:109552673-109576427 GCF_002837175.3 Physeter macrocephalus
CATCGACAGATGAATGGATAAAGAAGATGTGGCACATATATACAATGGAGTATTACTCAGCCATAAAAAGAAACGAAATTGAGTTGTTTGTAGCGAGGTGTATGGACCTAGAGTTGATCATACAGAGTGAGAGGGAGGGGATATGGGGATATATGTATACGTATAGCTGATTCACTTTGTTTTATAGCAGAAACTAACATAACATTGTAAAGCAATTATACTCCAAAAAAGATGTTAAAAAAAAAACTTAAGGACACCTCCAACAGGTCGTCTTCCTCTGCAGCTCCCTGTCGGGTAGGCTCTGAGTTTGTCTGAAACTCTGCCTGTTCAATCCTGCTTCCCTTCCCTTTATTTTTCACAGTGAACTTCTCAGTAAACTTCTACTTTGAACTTGATCTCATTTGCTTTTTGAAAACTCCAAACTGATAGAAAAGGCAATTTTCTTAGCCATATTCAGTACCAAATGATCATGTATACTAATTATTGTATTTACATATATATAATTATTATATTAATATATATAATAATTATACTATATACAATTTAAAACAACAAATAAGAGATTCTCAAGGGGAGATTTGGAATTTAGAAGTGCGTGTGTGTGTGTGTGTGTGTGTGTGTGTGTGTGTGTGGTGGTGCTTTTAGCTGTCACAGTGTCTGGGAGGTGCTAATGTGTTTAATTCTATTACTAAACCTCCCACAATGCATAAGACAGTCCCTAAAATGAAGAATTATCCTGCTAAAAATACTAACGTTGCTCCTTTAAAAAAACAATCTTGGTGCTCTTCTTAGTTAGGGAACTTGGCTTGACGAGTTCCTGTTTTATAAGTTACTATAATGTTTATTGTCCCTTTATATGTTTAGGCTTGAAAGCTCAGCCCCCTCCCAAGGCCTCCAGGAGCTTTCCCATAATTAGAATGCCACCCAAGGTTTTACCCTAATGACTGAAAGTCTAAACAACTTGGTTTTTTAATAAATGTGGTAAGTTGAAAGTGGTTTTCAATTATGAATTTCCTAAAATAAGAAAAAAACCCTTTATTTAGATAATTAAATATAAGCAGTAAGTATCCTAATAGATATTCCTAACATATTAAATAAGGGTACCATTTAATACCTGTGTCATTAATCATTACACTACCATTCACTGCGTAATTGAAGACTCTTTGGGCTAAATTCTTCTTGTACTTCATCTTTCAAACTAGATGCATTTCCTAGGACTGGCAGCATCAGCATGACCTGGAGCTGTTAGAAATGCAAAGCGGCAGGCTCCACCCCAGACCTACTTAGTCAGAACCTGCATTTTAACAAGATGCCCAGGTGGTTCATATGCACATTAAAGTTTGAACAACTCTGTGTTTGAACAACCCTGAAAAACCCTATGAACAACCCGGAACAACCTTATGAACAACCTGGAGCTTCAAGGTTTAAGCCCAGTTTCAAGTAGAAGCATTTGTTAGCATTTTCAAAATCATTTCTTTCTGTTTCAGCCTGAACTGTCTTCACAAGGGAGAAGTGAAGACAGCACCTTTTCTCTGGTTTCCTGTTTCTTGATTTTGGTGCACTCTACCACGTGGTTCCTGAGAGTGATTAATTGGAGGCTGGCAAAGCTTGTGGTCTGAGTGAAAGCCCATGGGTATCACTGTTTTTTTAACCCCCAAACGAACGTTTCTTAGTTGCTTTGAGAATCCTCTTGAAGTTTCTCTCTCTCCTCTCAGATCATTTTCTTCTTTTGCAAATAATGCTTGCCTTAGGTTTGTTCTGGACAAAATTCTATGAGAAGGAAAGAACTCATTTCTAAAAGAGCTCTCTTCCAGAACAAAACAAGGCTTATTCTAATCTTAAAAAATTAAGTAAACCTTAAACAGTTCTAGAGTGGGAAGCATGGCTGTGATGTAAATGTGGTTTCTTATTTATTCTTGGCCAATGCTGTTAAAATTCCTGTACCAATTTTCCTCTTTCTTCTTATAGTTCTGGCTCCTCCCTCCCACATCTCAAGGAGGGAATTATGAAGCTGTTCACCATCCCTCTCCTTATAAGCTTGGCAATTGAAAGGGAAGAATAAAAGCCCACGTCTAAAGATAATACAGGGACTTCCCTGGTGGTCCATTGGCTAAGAGTCCATGCTCCCAATGCAGGGGGTCTGGATTGGATCCCTGGTCAGGGAACTAGATCCCACATGCATGCTGCAACTAAGGATCCCGCATGCCCGCGTGCCGCAACAAAGATCCGGCTTGCCGCAACTAAGACTCGATGAAGCCAAATAAATAAATATTAAAAAAAAAATAAAGATAATACACAACGTAGATAATTGAGAATTGGCTATAGACCATTTATTTTCTTGAAATTGATTGTACATAGACAGACTTCTCATTTTTAATGTCCTTAGGAAAAATTTTAATAATTACTTAATTTTGATATGAGGAAAAGAAACCTCAGGTTTTCTGGTTTCTTTCTAATTGTCTACATAGGAAACACTATAGCACACTTGCTGTAAGTGAGTGGCAAATAGTTAATAAGTTCTCTTTGAATAATTAGTGAATTTTTGAACCAGATTCTCTCTAGGCATAGGTAACAACTTTTGACAGTTGTTGGAATTTTCTTTTCTTTTTTTTTAAACATCTTTATTAGATTATAATTGCTTTTCAATGTTGTGTTAGTTTCTGCTGTACAACAAAGTGAATCAGCTATATGTATACCTATATCCCCCTCCCTCCCACCCTGCCCATCCTACCCCTCTAGGTCATCACAAGGAATTTTCAAGACATTTAATCTTAAAATGTTTTCTTAAAAATAAAAATAAAAGAGCTTAATTTGGGCTATATATGAACTTGTCTACCAAATCTTTAATTTTGGGAGGAAATGGTAACCAACCTATTGGTACAACTGGTAGACATGTCCACCATTGGCTCCACTTATCTGAACTCTGATATCAACTTGATGAGACCTTCAAACTCTTTCTCTGGTTTAGAAGTCCCCAGGGTCTGCCTAGGGCCTGAATATGAGTGTAGGGGGCATTTTAAAGACACCTCTCTTTCAGAGCCAGTAAGAGTGGCAGCAACACAGGAGTTAGAGATAAGGGTGACATATCCAAAAATTATATCTGAACTGACTTCAGATTCTCATTTAAAAGGTATTTTTGTAAATTCCTATCATCATGGTAATGATCATCCTCAACATCCACAACATCCTCACCTTTGTAATCCTGTAAAAATCAATGAAGCTAAGAAGTGGACTTAGTAGTGAAGAAAAAGACTTAAATAAAGGAAACCATGGTAAATAAATGTTAATTTTCCATTAGGAAAACATCCTCACATGTTCAACTATATACACCTTCCAGGCTGACACTGTTTGGTGTGGCCCTAGCTTAGAAGGTCTAGCATATTGCTTAGCAATAGAAGGGAAAGAAAGACTGAGAATCTGTAGAATGTGTCACATGCTCATGAGTATCTGATAACTGTCTTCATACTTTTTATCTGTACACCAGGTATAGAGTTGTTTTTTAAGACCTATTATTATAAGTAAACATATACATTTTGTTTTTTTAAAATTTAATATACAATTTTTACCTTATAGACACATTGTTAAGAAACTCAGTCAAAGTCTTTGATTGTCCCAGTGCCTCTTTTTCTTCTTCCGAAAATTCTCTTGGATAATATTGCATAGTAGCATTTTTGGGATATGTCCTAACATAGTGAAAGAAATCGAATACCAAAAGTTAGATCAAAGACAAGCAAATAGGGCTTCCCTGGTGGCTCAGTGGTTGAGAGTCCACCTGCCAATGCAGAGGACGTGGGTTCGTGCCCCGGTCTGGGAGGATCCCACATGCCGCGGAGCGGCTGGGCCCGTGAGCCATGGCCGCTGAGTCTGTGCGTCCAGACTCTGTGCTCCGCAACGGGAGAGGCCACAGCAGTGAGAGGCCCACGTACTGCAAAAAAAAAAAAAAAAAAAAAAGACAAGCAAATATAGGTCATAACAGGGCAAAGATTTTTCTCTGTGACAATATTACGATATTATTTTATACTTAAATTCTAAATATTGAATTTTTTCTTTATCCTAGACAATTGATGTTGGCTGCCATTCGAAGTATTTGTGAATTTCTCTTTGACATAATCAACAAGCACTTTATTGTAAAAAAAATTATTTAGCTATCATTTTAAACTTACAGAAAAGTTGTAAGAAGGGTATAAGAAATTCCCATACATTCTTTACCCAGATTCATTAATTATTAACATTTTGCCACATTTGTATATCATTCTTTCTTCATTTCATTAAATCAGTGTTTCTCAACCAGTGCAATCCTGTTCCATCTTCTCAATCCAGGAATATTTGGTAATGTCTGGAAACAATGTTGGCTGTCACAACTGGGAAGAGCTCCTGGCATCTAGAGGGTAGAGCCCAGGGATGCTAGAGTGCATAAGGCAGCTCTCCCACAACAGAGAATTATCCAGCCGGTAGTGTTGAGGTTGAGAAACTCTGCTCTAAATATACAAAACCTGGAACAAGTTACATTTTGGCAGTAATGGCAGCACCATCTCTGGGAGAAAGCTTATTCCATCCAGTCCGCTCTCAGTGTTCACCTCCACCCTTGAACACAACACATTGTATTGTACCTCTGGGCTTTGTCAGTCTCACCCACCAGACTGAGTGAGCTCCTTGATCTTAGGGTGTGGGGCTGTAGAAAGATCACATGGCAAGTCCTTAAGAGAGTGCACTCTGGTGACAGGCTGCCTGGCTTTGAAGCCTGGTTCTATCACTTACTAGCTATGTGACCCTGAGCTAATTATTTAACCTCTCTGAGCCTGGTTTTTCATCCCTAAAAGAAATTCTGAAAGTACCTAGCTCACAGTGTCATTGTAAGGATTGAATGTGTTAATAGATGCAAGGCTTTTAAAACAGTGCCTAGGACATTTTAAGTGCTCAAAAAAATTAGGTTGTATTTAACCTGTGTTGTTGAACAAATGTCAGGAAAATGTCTCTGAGAGGCAAGTATATTAATGGAGAGTAATCAAACAGAGCGGTAAAGAGAGTTTTGTTTATATTTAATTGAACAATTCATTCTTTTTTTCCCTGCCTAGATCAGTATCCATAGCAGAAGACAGAGTGATGGAAAGAAAGAATGTTGGTGCTGGAACCAGAGACTTGGGTTCAGATCTTAGCGTCACCTTCTATTTTCTATCCCACACTAGTACCCTCCAGGTAGGATTAAGTCAGAAATTATATGGTGCCTGGTGGTTTCATCAAAGTAGCAATATGACTGAGTCACTCTTATTTTTTAAAATGTGATTTGTTTTGTTGTTTCTCAGCAGATCTATTCATTATTGCTTTAAATTTAAATTATGTTCTAAACATTGAGCTTTCATTTTTAACCTCTTTTTGCCTTAGTTTCCTTATTTGTAAAATGGAGATGGTGCCTACCTCAGAGGGGAGTTGTGAGGAGTAATTGAGTTGATGTGTGCAAAGTATTGATACTTAGAAGAATGCCTGGTATGTGGTAAGGACACTGTAAACATTTGCTTTCATTGTCATTACTCTTTGAACCTCATCTTTGATTTTGTTTTTTTACTTCTTCCATCACAATCATATATCCCATCTTTTCCATCTAATTTCTGATCTTAATAAGTGGTACCAGCATTTCTCCCAAGTCACCTGGATTTGAACCATTTGAATTCCCTTTGATTTACTCCCCCCACCACCCCACTGTGTGGGTCAAGACCTGCCACTATTTCTCATCTATTCCCTCCATCTACATAGGAACAACTGTTCATCATTATCAGTCAACATTCATTGAGAGCCTAATAAATCTAAAGTCCTGTGGTTAGGGTCCCTGTTGTTAGAAGTTCACTCTCCCTTTCTGAGTCTCCCTCCTGAGTCTACCCTGGCTGACTCATTCTTTTCACTTTTCTGCACCCTCGTAGAAAAATAGAAATCTCTAGTTGTCTTGACTAAGAAATTTTTCTCAAAAATCTAAGTTTCTTTTGTACTAATGAATCACCTCTCTCTTTCCTGTCTTACCCTCACTTCTTGGTGTTTAATGATCTTTGATGTCCTAATTCTCTGCCAAGACTTGACTACCAATCCTTGTCTTTCTCTTCATCTCTTTTGGTTTGGCCTGTCTGTCTATCTGCCTCCCTGGTTTCTGACCCATGTCTTGTCCTGACCCCTGGTATCTATGTACATGTGCTCTAACTTTAACATTACATTTTCATGGTTCCTGATCCTTTGGTTCAAAGAGATCTGAAAAGCATGTTTTGTACTATGGTCCACACTGAGGACCCACGATTCTCCTGGTCACAGCCTCTCTCACTGTATATTTCATGGCTCTTCTCTAAACATTGAACTCAAGTCAGTGACTCTGCACATTCTTCCTTAACTTGATCCTTCTCCTCCTCCTTCCCTTCCTTGGTTCCTTTCCCCCTTCCATTTAATAAATACGTGCCAGGAACTGTCCTAGGAGTTGGGGATATAGAAGTAAACAAAATAGACAAAGTTCCAGTCTCAAGGAGCTTCAGTTCTAAGTGGTGGTGAGGCGAAGGTGAGAGAAGAGAGACAATGCTTGGTGAATTCAAGGAACAAGGAAGCCAGTGGGGCTGGAATGGATGAACCAGGGGAATTGTGGGAAATGAGGGTAGGGGGGCAGATAGAATTTAGATCACATGAAGACTTGTAGGTTCCTTCAGGATGGGAAGCCATAGGAGGGTTTTTGTCAGTGACATGATATGACTTTTGCATTTTAACAGGATTAGTCTGGCTCTTCTATGAAGAACAGAATGTAGGAGGGAAAGGATGGGTGGAGAATGCCCAGTTAGGGTGCATTCCAGTAATCCAGGCAAGAGATGATCATGGCTTGATCCAAGGTGATAGCAGTGAATATGTTTTGAAGATAGACCCAAGAAAATTCAAGGTTTGGGGCCTGAGTAATTACAAGAAGATCAGTGCCATTTACTGAGATGAGGAAGATTCAGGGAGTTTCAGGTTTGAAAATAGAAAATCAAAAGTTTGTTGTTGGGCATGTTAACTTTGAGACACCTATTAGATACTTAAGGAAGCAGATGAATAAATGAGTGTAGAGTTCAGGGGAGAGACTGAGGTTGAAGGTATAGATTTGGGAGCCACCAGCAAACAGATAATACGTAACACCACAGGAATGAATAAATTCACCCAGGGATTAAGCGTAGTTAGAGAAAACATCAAAAGGAGTTAGCTTTGGGGTCCTTTAATATTTAGAAATTGGAGGGAGAAGGATCCAGTAAAAGAGACTGAGAAGGAGCTGCCAGTGAGTTAGGAGGGGTACACTGAGTATTGCCCATAAGCCAAGAAGGAGAAATAGTCAACCATGTTAAATACTGCTGAGAAGCGGAGAAAGAGGGTGTCTGAAAATGGGATTAGGCGATCAGACCACTGCAGGTCTTTGGTGACCTTGTTAAGACTAGAGTGGGCTCAAGGCAGAATGGAAGAGAAGGTGAAACTAGAGAATGTGGAAAACTGCTGTGAGGAGTTTTGTTGTTAAAAAGAAAAAGAAAAAGAAAAAAAAAGCAGAGAAAGTAGCTAATAACCAGAAAGGTCGAAACAGTTTTTTGTTTGTTGGCTTTAATGAAGGGAGTTATACAGCATTTTGTATTTATACATGTCTCCTCTCCACCCTCTCTTCTTGGTTTGCTGACACCGCCTTACTTTACCTGGTTTAATTACAGTAGATTCCCATTTGACCAATCTCCTCAACTCCAAGGTTTTTTTTTTCCCTCTGCACTCCAATACATACTGCCTGGCTCATCTTACTTTAATAGCTTTAACCTTGCCTCTCCCTTGCTTCAGACCTTGCCAAAATTCCCTGTTGTCTGCCACAGAGAATCTGCTTGTCTCTGCTACTCCCTCCATGCTACCCAGGCTGGTCTCCTTGTGGTCCCATGCAGACTCTGTTCATCCCACACGCTAGATGTTCAGGTCATTTAAGAAAATCTGGGATGTTTTCCCTTTCTCTATGTCTCCAAATCATATTCAACATTTGTAGCTTATCTTTTATAGATCTAAAATTATTTCAAAATAACTTTTTTTAATCCTAAAAAATATGCATAGATTAGCTAAATATGTCTTCAGATTTATACAACATTCAAAGCCAAGCTCAAGTCCCCAAAGCATTCCCTCAGCAATCAATTTTACATCCATTCATTCACTGGATAAACGTTAATTAAATTACAAATTTTATTAATCATTTGTAGCCTCAAAGTGCTCAGGATCTAAGGCAGACAGGTGAGCAGATGAATAAAATATGGGTCATCAGTGCTACAATAAAGATACCTCTAAGCTCTAGTGGGAACCCAGGGGAGAGAGTGATCAGCTCTACCTGGAGTTTCCAGGAAATCACAGAGGAGGGGGTACTGAACTGGAACTTAAAAGGGTGAAGAGGGGTGGATAAGGTAGTGAAGGGCATTTTATGCAGAGGAATAGCAAGGGCAAAGGCAAGAAAACGTGGAAGAGCAGGTATTCTGGGAGCTGGAAGTAGCTCATAGGCTAGAGCACAGAGGGCTTGTTTGGGAACAGGGCTGGACAGGCAGACAGTGCCTTGTCATGAAGGAAGGAGGACCTTATATGTCATCCTAATGGCTCTGGATGAGATGGGGAGACATGGAAGAGATTTGGGCAGTAGTGAAGTAAAACAATCTGATTTGGTACATAAGAATGATCACTTAGGCAGTAGAATAGACAAGTTAGAAGGTGATGGTAATATTTCAGATGAGATGACCAGGTCCCCTCCTCTGAGAGCAGTACTATAGTTATTAACAGCATTGCTCATTTTCCCACTTCATAATCTTTAGTCTTATATACTTGTATTTCATTTTCCTAGTAAGATTGTTAAAAGGCATTGTTGCTTATAATTAGATCTTGAGCTGAATTACTCTGTGGAGATCCGGCATCACCGTCAATGCGTTTCTATTATACAGATCTCTCAAAGTAATCATGGATGTTGCTGGATTTTACCACAATTGCCTTTGAAAATACATATAAATTCATTGCATACTTACCATCTTGTCTGAGTACTTGTGTCCTTGATTTTGGGGACTACTTGCAAGCCAACATCTCTCTCAAGTTGCTTAAGGGTAAAATTTTTATCTGGGTAGGCTGTACATTCAATATAGGCATCTTTTACTCTGGAAGCATTCTGGTCACTGAACTTAACTGGGGCACCAAATTCACTTCGTTTTCGAGAAATCATATATGTAATCTGCAACACATGTAAGCAGTACAGGAAACAATCGAGTCTCTGGAGAAAAATGATGTGTGGCCGACAACACTGGTGCTCTGCCCACATCCTCTTGGACCCCTTTGTGTACTTTCTGTGCACCTTTCCAGGTCCTTTTTCTCTCTGTTCCCACAGCCACCAGCCACCCACCTCTCTTCTGTGGAGGATGTTCTAGAGCTACCAGCACCACTTTGGCTGAAGGTACAAAGAACAGGAAGTGACTGGCAGTTTATATCCAGGCCAGCAATGGACTGGTGGGAGACATATGTAAGCCCATCTCTTTTGCTTCTGTTTGGGACAACTCTGAGGTATAATTTACACTCCAGAGTTCCCTAGAGGTGCAGGCTGAAGCCTTCACTCTACCAGACTTTTGCCTGAGAGTGCACCCTTGCAGGGCTTCTGTCTCGGTCCTGCTGCTTTCCTATTCTCTTATGGGGCCCTTTCATAATAAATCACTTGCACACGACTGCTCCTCTCAGGGGCTGGTCTGGGAATGCCACTTTGTTAGTTTCCTAGGGCTGCTGTAACCACATACCGCAGACTAGGTAGCTTAAAACAACAGGAATTTATTCTCTCTTGGTTGTGGAGGCTGGAAGTCTGAACTAAGGTGTTAGAGGGTTGGTTCTTTCTGAGGAGGAATCTGTTCCCTGCCTGCTCCCAGCTTCTGATGTGACGGCCAGCAATCCTAGGTGTTGCTTGGCTTGTGATACATCACTCCAATTTCTGCCTCCGTCTTCCATGGTGTTCTCCCTGTGTCTCTATGTTTTCACAAGAGCGTCTTCTTATAACGACGCCTGCCATATTGGATAAAACTCCCCTTATTTCCTTTCTGAGGTACTGGGGTTTAGGACTTCAACTTATCTTTTGGAGGGAGACACGGTCCAGCCCATAACACCCCCCTAAGACAGTGACCGTTCTTCTATCAAAAAAAGCCATATCCCCGCAGCAAACACAGCAAACAACACTGATCCCTCAGGGATAAGCGTTGCTCAGCTATAGGGAGGTGACGGCTAGACATCATATTCAAGCTGCTGACCTCTTTTGTGGATTCTTTAACCGATTCTTCCTCAATTTCTTTTTCACTGCCCAAAGAAACCCATGGTTTACAGATAGGTGGTTTATAAATATACATATCTTCAGGAATATGCTCTTTATATCCTTCTTGTTCTTCTGGAACTTCTGGAGGCTGCAGTAAAATAAATAGGATTCTAAAATATATTACCAGGGCTTCCCTGGTGGTGCAGTGGTGAAGAATCCGCCTGCCAATGCAGTGGACACAGACTCGAGCCCTGGGCTGGGAAGATCCCACATGCTGTGGAGCAACTAAGCCCGTGCGCCACAACTACTGAGCCTGCGCTCTAGAGCCTGTGAGCCACAACTGAAGCCCGCACGCCTAGAGCCCATGCTCCGCAATAAGAGAAGTCACCACAATGAGAAGCCCGCGCACCACAACGAAGAGTAGCCCCGCTCACCTCAACTAGAGAAAGCCCGCGCGTAGCAACAAAGACCCAGAGCAGCCAAAAATAAATAAATAAAATAAATAATAATAAAATTAAAAAAATAATATATTAAAAAATAAAATAGGGGCTTCCCTGGTGGCGCAGTGGTTGTGCGTCCGCCTGCCGATGCAGGGGAACCGGGTTCGCGCCCCGGTCTGGGAGGATCCCACATGCCGCGGAGCGGCTGGGCCCGTGAGCCATGGCTGCTGAGCCTGCGCGTCCGGAGCCTGTGCTCCGCAGCGGGAGAGGCCACAACAGAGGGAGGCCCGCATACCACAAAAAAAAAAATAAATAAAATAAAATAAAATAAAATATATTACCAGAAAAAAACCTATGGTTACCAAAGGGAAAGGGGGGAGGAATAAATTAGGAGGTGGGATTAACATATACACACTACTGTATATAAAATAGATAACCAACAAGGACCTACTGTATAGCACAGGGAACTCTACTCAGTATTTTGTAATAACCTATAAGGGAAAAGAATCTGAAAAAGAATATATATATACATATATACACATATGTATATAAAACTGAATCACATTGCTGTACACCTGAAACTAACACAACATTGTAAATCAACTATACTTCAATTGAAAAAAAAGAGATAAGTTCAGCAAAATATATATACATATTACCAAATTTAGGTTATAATTACACATGTATATTTTGCAATAAACTTTGCTTTTATATAAATTCATTAAGCTCTTCCTTATTATTTTTCTTCTTTGTTGGTTCATGCTTTTCAAGTATGAGGAAACTATGCAAAAAAAATAGGAAGAATGACAAAAAAGAAAGAGATCAAGGATATAGAAAGAAGATGAAAGAATCAAGAGGGGAGAGGAAAAAAAGGAAAAGATGTGTGATAAGAAAAAAGCATTTACTCTATGTCTTTAAGAATATGGAATGCTAAAACTTGAGAAAATATAAAACTAATTTTTTCTGATTTAATGCAATGTTTTTCTGATGAGAGGATTATATGTATGAATAAATATGATATCCATTAAATTATAAAGAGCAAATGTTTTTTAAACCAAGATGTCCACAAGAAGATATACAGACAGATAAAGATATAGATACAGATACAGATATAGATATATAGATGTTCACTGCACCTTTATTCATAATAGTGAAAAAATGGGCAACCAAATGAATATCAATAGGGAAAAGGGTTGATACATTGTGGTATAGTCAGAAGATAAAATCTCATAAAACGGTTGCAATGAACAAACTCACTCTACATGTATATGATTCTAAATGTATCAACATGAATAGATCCTAGAATTTTACAATTTGGTGAAAAATAAAACTTGCAAAACAAGTTGTAGAATATAATTTTATGTAAATTTTAAATGAACAAAACAATAAAATGTATTATTTGTGGAGCATACATGCATAGTAACAGTATGAAACCATGGACAGAAGACTATATAACAACCTTAGAATAATAGTTCCTTATAGAGAGAAGTTAGAAAAATTGAATTAAGGAGGATATAAGAGGCAATGAAACATTATCTCTTATATTTTATTTCCTTTCAAAAGAATTTGAAGTAAATATGATAAAATATTAACATTTGTTAATTCTGAGTGGTGACTGTATAGATATTTGTTTCATCATCTGCGCTTTTCTATACACTTGAAGTATTTCACCATAATAAAAAAATTAAAACACAGAAAAAAGCAATCATAAAAATAAAACTGAAAATGTTAAGGCTAACTGAGAAATTATTTCAAATGTAAAAAGTGTTCGATATTTTAAAATTCTATGGCTTTCCTTTATTTTTCTTGTTTATTGGACAACCACACAAACCCCTCTGTCTCCCTCAGTTTGACCAAACCTCCCCATGAGGATGCCAGACTGGAAGGCAAGTGTCAGAAACCTGTTGCCTTTCATGACCACTTTGAACGCAACACCCCTAAGGTGAACTGACTTCCTTTCCTTGGAAACTACCATTCTTTTATTTTCTGCTTATCTTTGACACCCTGTTCCCCTCAATTGCCCACTGCCCAAGTTGTCCTTCAAAAATTTTGCTTTTAAATAATCATAGCAAAAATTTCTGGAGCACTTAGCTTTGTGCCAGGCACTATACAAAGGGCTTTACCTGCATCGGCCCATTTAATCTTCACAACAGCCCTATTGGTGCCACCATTTTGCAGATGAGAGGTTCAGTAGCTTACCCAAAGTCATGGTGATGGCAAGAGGAGAAGCAGGAATATGGGCCAAGGAATGGCTGAGAGCAGGGGTACTCCAGATTTGTTGTTTCCAGTCCCACTGGGTAAATGAACGGCAAATAAGTAGAGTATCTGCTACCCTGAGATGTCTAGTTAGCTCACCCTTAGCCCACCTACTCTAGGCCCCAGGGAATCAGAGCTGAACAAGAATAATCATGACCAAGTCTGGGGTTCCCCCAGAGGTACTGCTTCCTTCTGACAATCAACAGATTGCTTAGGGTGTGCTTACATTTAAATAGTTTTCCTTGCCCTCTTCAGTTCCAATAAGATAAAAGTTAAGTCCATATTTGAAGTCTTTGTCATAAACAAGGAGAAGCTCATCTCCAGGATATTCCTACAAAAATATAATCAAAAAAGAAGGTTAATATTCAGTAGTCATTCAGTTTATTCAGATATCGACACAAAATTAATATTTCTTTAATCAATCAATCATAGAAGATAACCATAGTGCTAAGCTATGGTTAATAACCCCAAATTGCAAAGTTATTTTATTAACTTACAAAAGCTCTTAAAACACAATGCGTCCAGGGAAACTTACCATGCAATTTTATTTCTAACAGGAAAAAAAAGGAAGCATTCCTTTTATTTGGTATTGTGCTCTGTAGCATGTTTGCAGACAAATCAGGACTAAAATTATGAATTAAACAATTAAAGCAGTATGGGAAAATAAGGGTAGGTTCCCTTTCTAGTTAAAATTGGGCAAGGATGAGCTTTTCTGGGTGTGGAATAAGACAAAACGCCACAGATAGGAGTTTGCTTTTCACAAAGGGTCATCAAGAAGGATTCCCAAGGAGGCATGGGCAAGCTAGCATTTGCCCAAAGTAATGGGAAATGCCAGATTTGAACTCAGAAATCTCTCCAACTTTTGTGATTATGTATCAGGAACCTCTTGAGGTAGGACTGAAAAATAAAGAGGGATACTGTACTTACCTGAATAATTTTTTTGACTGGGTAGAAATCAGATACTGCAGCTCTGTTTTCAAAGTCTGCAAAAATATCTTCTTTTTTGATAAATTTATAAGGTTGTTCATCTGTGACATCTTCATCTATTCTGCAGTTAAATATCTCCTGGGTCTTGTTAGTTAACACTAAAGGATAAATTTCTGGATGACCTGGGAAAGGCAAAGTGGAATTTGGACATTAAATATAACCATTTAAAATATTAACACTAGGAAACATGCAATTGTTTGCTTTAAATAATTGCCTTCGTTAAAATTTTAAAAGACTTTAAAATCATTGTTCATATTTTTAAAGAGTAACTTATTGAAAGAATGGTGATTCTGAGGATTAAGTCACCAACTGTTTGATCCCAGTTTTTTTTTCTCCTCCTTTTTTATTCAATGCCCTTTATCTCATATTTAAAGTCTTCTCTGCTAAGATGTTAACACATATCCTTTAAAGTCAAATTTCTCAAATGGGTATATCCTAGCTCCGTGGGCAAGGCCTCAGGATTAACCTAATTCATCTTCCTGGAATGTCAATTTTATTTATTTATTTATTTTTTTGTGGTATGCGGGCCTCCCTCTGTTGTGGCCTCTCCCGTTGCGGAGCACAGGCTCCGGACGCGCAGGCTCAGCGGCCATGGCTCACAGGCCCAGCCGCTCCGCGGCATGTGGGATCCTCCCAGACCGGGGCGCGAACCCGGTTCCCCTGCATCGGCAGGCGGACGCGCAACCACTGCGCCACCAGGAAAGCCCCCATTGTTCATATTTTTAAAGTAAGTTTATCCATTATAAAAAATGTCAACAAATGAACTTATTTACAAAACAGAAACAGACTCACAGACTTAGAAAACAAACTTATGGTTACAAAAGGGGAAATGTGGGGCTTCCCTGGTGGTGCAGTGGTTGAGAATCTGCCTGCCAATGCAGGGGACACGGGTTCAAGCCCTGGTCTGGGAAGATCCCACATGCCGCGGAGCAACTAGGCCCGTGAGCCACAACTACTGAGCCTGCGCGTCTGGAGCCTGTGCTCCGCAACGAGAGGCCGCGATAGAGGCCCGTGCACTGCGATGAAGAGTGGCCCCCACTTGCCGCAACTAGAGAAAGCCCTCACACAGAAACGAAGACCCAACACAGCCAAAACTAACTAAATAAATAAATATTTTTTTTTAAAAAAAGGGGGAAATGTGGCAGCAGGGAGGGATAAACTGGGACTTTGGAATTGACATATACACACTACTATACTTAAAATAGATAACCAACAAGGACCTACTGTATAGCACAGGGAACTGTACTCAGTATTCTATAATAACCTCAATGCGAGGTTATTATAGAATAACCTTTCTGCCTTTCCCTCCAGTTTGAAGACCTGCCTGCCCCTCTCCCCTCTTCTCAGCCCATCAACTCTTCCTCTCCTGTCAGTCTTTCCTACCTCTGTGCTGTTTGCCCTCAGCATGCTGAGTTGCTCAATGGTCTCCCATTTTAAAGAAACCTTCCCTTGACCCTAGATAGGTACCTCTGCTCCCTAGGGCTCTTTTTCAGTCAAACTTGTTATTCAGTTCTTCACACTTTAAAAAAAAAAAAAATTTATTTTATTTATTTATTTAGTTTTGCCTGCGTTGGGTCCTCACTGCTGCGCACGGGCTTTCTCTAGTTGCGGAGGGCTTTCTCTAGATGCAGCGAGCGGGGGCTACTCTTCGTTGCGGTGCACGGGCTTCTCATTGCGGTGGCTTCTCTTGCTGAGGAGCCCGGCCTCTAGGGCGAGAGAGCTTCAGTAGTTGTGGTTGCTCCGCGGCATGTGGGATCATTCTGGACCAGGGATCAACACCATGTCCCCTGCATTGCCAGGCGGATTCTTAATCGCTGCGCCACCAGGGATGCCCTAGTTCTTCACACTTTAAAGCTACTGACTTTCCAATTAGGTTGTATTAGTAAACCTGGAACTGGGGAGGAACCTCCCCTCTTCCCTCCTCTGGTTCCACAGTCCCAGAATTGCCCTCAAAAGAGGAGGGAGGGGAGGTTCAACAGGCTTCCCTTCCTGTTCTTCCTGTCCCTTTGAGCCCCACCCCAGGTCAGTCCTGGGCAGCAGCAAGCCCTGCGACAGCGGATGGAAGAAGACAAGGTATCGTTTTGCCTCAATCTTCTCTCTCAATCCTATTTCTCATTTTCTTATCCTTTTTATCACCAGCAGCTTCTACCACCCCAGGTTCAGTTCTGCATTTATCCCCAGAACTCCCTCCCCCAACTCTATGCTCCGGAGGCCCCAGAATCCCCTCCCATCCTCTCCAGGCCCCCCACACCTGGAGGTCCTAACATCCTCCCTCCCACTGCTCAACAGGTGCGTCATCGAGGGGAAAAGTGCATGCAGCCTCTCAAGTAGGAATTTTGAGCTTATTTTCCCACAGAAACATTGACCCCTCGCCGCGGAAGCTGTAGGATACGATTATTCGGGTGATTATTAGTGACTCTATGCATAACACTGATTATGTATGGAAATATATTCCAAATTGCAATCAGTTGGCATAATAAACAAACATTTGGAATACAAGTGGTTCATAAATTAGGGACAAATTGCCCATTTTTATCTCCCCTTAAAATACTAACCCTAACACCTGCATGTAGAGGGTGCTCAAAGGCAACTGTTTTTTTTGTTGCTGTTGTTGTTTGTTTGTTTGCTTCAGATCATATTTATTGTGGGGTTAGGGGTGGGGATCTTGGGGTTAGAGGGCAGCAACTGTGTCCGGAGATGAGCCGCTCTCGACGTGCCTGCAGGAGCTGTCCGGGTGTCAGGGACGGGATGGTCCGGGGCCAGAGGGCACGCAGGATCCCGGGGGTGCTTATGACAGGAAGTAGTGTGCTGGCGCCTGGGATGCGGGGGTCTCCAGAGCTTCACGCACAGCAGGGCCCCCAGCACGCCCTCGGGGGGGACCTCAGGGCCCAGATCCTGGTTGGTGGTGAGGCGGAGGTGACGCAGGGCAGCCACAGCCTCGGGGTCTGCCCCAAAACAGCTGTTGACTTGATTCACATGCAAGTTATCCTTTAAAATCACACTGCCAGCCGTAATTTGTAGAGTGTCCGATGCATAAGAGCCCTTGGAGTTTTGTCTTGGAAAACCACTAGGTGGAACTATGAGACCCACGCTGAGCTGGGGCCGAAAAGGAGGTGGCTGCCCTTCATAAACAGAGGTGCTCACAAAGACCAGAAAGCTTCCTACCCTCCAAGAAACTGGAAGGACACTGACAAAGGTGGTGTTCTATGTCACCTGCTCCCGCTAAACATACTTCAAATCCTATTGGCTGGGTATTTTTCATAAAAATAATCCTTTTATACTAATTGGGCTTTTTCAAGGCAACTTTAATAGAGGATCTAACATTCCTTTATCTAGAAGTTAGCAGTAGTAGTAGCCTGTTTCTGGCTGGGGTCGGGAATCAGTAATAACTGCAGGCAACTAGTAGCCAATAGACTACACAGAACTCCTAGAGTCTAGTACCTCCGTGCCCTACCTGAACAATGGCCAAACTAAAAACAGCAAGGCCTGACGCTACTGGCCACCCAAGGGTCTCTGGCTAAATTCAGTGTAAGAATTGTTGTTACTTAGGCTTTGAGGCCTGCACTGAAGATAGCACCGTAGGTATATAACAATGAGACTCTGGTGATTAGCGATGAGATGGGCTCTGGGCTCAGTTGTGCCTCCAGCAGAGTGGTCCAGGAGGGTGAGAAAGATGTTGGAGCAGAGGAGAAGGGCTGCAGGGCCTCCTGAAGCTTACAGAGGTCAGGGGTGCCTGCCATGAGGGCAAGACCTACTGGATAGGGGGCCAGGTCAGTGCAGTGAGTGAATAACCGTGTGAGTAAATAACAGCATGTTAATTATAGTAGCTTCTGTGAAGCACCTACTGCCAGACACTATTCTAAGCACATTACATGGATTATTAATTCATTTACTGTTCATAACAACATTCAGAGGCCGCTCCTATAATTGTCTCCATTTTTTAGCAGAGAAAACTGAGGCCCACAGAGTCCAAGTAAGGTATCCAAGGATGGGGGCTGGGAGTTAGAAATAGGGGAGCTAGGATCCAAACCAAGGTCCCTGCACTGTAACTAGCAGGCCATACTTTCTCTCAAAAGTGTGAACACAGCAGAGCACAGGAGATGGTCCTCCTCCTTCACAGACAGTCAGGGAGGTAAGAGAGATACACTGTATAGGATGCAGTGAATGGCAGTTATTCACCTAGTAGCCTGGTAGAGCAGGAGCCAAAGACAGACTCAAGCTCCACACAACTAACTAGCTCGGAATCTTGCTGTGTGCACAAGGAAGAGGCCAGTGCAATATAAATCATAGGTCACACATCAGTTGTCCTGCATGTTGAAACAGAGTATGTAAATAAGCCCCATGCATTTCATCCATATCTTTTTTTTAGCATTTTGGTTGTTGTTTACTTAAAAAAACCCACAGTTTTATTGAGATATAATTGATAAATCATAAACTGTATATATTTAAAGTGTACGATTTGATAAACATATGCATTTACTCATGAAACCATCATCACAATGGAGATAAAGAACACATCTATAATCCCCAAATTTTCCTCCTGCTCCTTCTCCCAGCACCCCTCCTCACTCCCAGGCAACCACTGCTCTGCTTTCTATTACTATAGATTAGTAGTTTGTTTTTTATGGAATAGTTATAAAACTCACCTCTCTGGGCATCTGCTTCCTCATCTGAGGAATGAGGTAGTGATACCTACCTCATGAGCTTGTTGCAGAAGTTAAATTAGGTAGTCCATGCACATTTCCTTAAAAATTGCACAACATATACTTTTTGTTTGTTTGTCTTCTTTTGCTCAGCACAATTATTTTGAGATTCACTCATGTTGCTGCACGTAGCAGTAGCTCATTTCTTTATATTTCTGACTAGTATTTCATAAAAGAAAAATCAATTAGGCAAAGATTTCTTAAGAGTTACAGTTTGGGGTGTTGTATCTCGGAAATCTTTGCTAATCCAAGGTCACAAATATTTTTCTCCTATGTTTTCTTCTAGAAGTTTTATAATATTTGGTTTTATATTTAGGTCTATGATCCATTTTGAGATAATATTCGTATATGATGTGCGATTGAGGTTCACTTTTTTGCATGTAAATATCCAACTGTTCCAGCATCATTTGTTGAAAAGACTATCTCTTCTCCACTGAACTGCCTTTGTACTTACTTTTGTTGCAAATCAATTGACCATATATATGTGAATATAGTTTTGGACTACTTATTCTCATTCACTGATCTATTTCTCTATCTTTTTTTTTGGCTGCGCCGTGCAGCTTGTGGGATCTTAGTTCCCCAACCAGGGAATGAACCCAGGACCTTGGCAGTGAAAGTGCGGAGTCCTAACCACTGGACCGCCAGGGAACTTCCTATTTCTCTATCCTTATAGTATTTTGTTTTTATATTAACAACAGTAAAATGAAAACCTTCTTTGAGACAGCCCTCTGTAAGGAAATGTGCATGTACTACCTAATTTAACTTCTGCAACAAGCTCATGAGGTAGGTATCACTACCTCATTCTTCAGATGAGGAAGCAGAGGCCCAGAGAGGTGAAGTTGTTTGTGGCCACACAGTCATTAAGTGGCAGAATTATGATTCAAACCACATCTGTTTAATTCCAAAAACTGTGCTATTAATCACTTGTGGTAAGCAGGATAATGTCCCCCCAAAGATATCCATGTCCTAATTTCTGAAACCTGTGAATGTTGCCTTACATGCCAAAAGGGACTTGCAGGTGTGATTAAGTTCAGGATCTTGAGATGGGAAGATTACTGGGCTCCTGAGGTGGGTCCAATGTAATCACAAGCATCCTTATAAGAGGAAGGCAGGAGGGTCAATGCCAAGGAAGGACATGTGACAGGGAGGCAGAGGTCTACGCCAGAGAAAGATTAAAAGATGCTATGCCGCTGGCTTTGAAGACAGAGGAAGGGGCCAAGAGTCAATGAACACAGGGAGTCATTAGGTGAAAAAGGTAAAAAACCAGATTATCCCTTCAGAGCTTCCAGAAGGAACCAGCACTGCCAACACCTTGACTTTACCCCAGTGAAAGTAATTTCAGACTCCTGTTTTCTAAAATTGTATGATAATAAATTTGTGGTAATTTGTTCTAGCAGCACTAGACCATTAATACACCACAGATACTCTAACCTGTTTTAAAGTGTGACTTATAATTTGGGTAAATTATTTAACTTTTGGGAGTCACAGCACCTCCATCTTGTAATGGCCACAGCAATGTTACTTCCTAGAGCTAAAGGGATGAGAGGAGTATGCCTGGCACAAAGCTGTTGCTCCATAAATGTTAACTACATGTAAAAATCATACCTGTTCTCTAGAAACCTCCAGACATTGCCTTAATTAGGAGACAGTTTTTAGCTAGTCTATTGCTCCCTTGGTTCCTTGGTAGGAAAGGGAAACCTAGTCCCCTGAAGCATGACAGCCACAAGTCCTGAGTGACAGCTGACAATGTCAGACCCCACAGCAAAGAAGTCAGAGGGTCCTGGTGTTGCCTGAGGGGAGTCTGGGGGTAGAGAGAGAGGCTGTAAAATAAGGGGATGCTAAGTCAAAACCTACCCTCAAGTCTCACTACAAAGTGCTGAGATTTCTTTTTCTTTTTTTTTTCTCCTTAAAGAAGCATACTCCATCTATTTTTCAGTCCATTTACTTTCAGCTGAAACCTCTCCACCATGCCCCATTCTCAGGTCCATGGATTTGCTTACCAGTTAATTATTTAGTCAGAAAATATTTACTACGCAGCTACTATGTGAAAAGCATGGTGCTAGTGCCAGGGTATACAATCTAGAGGGGGAGACAGACATTAAATAGATAAATACACTCAGAAATACATAAGGACAAATGGTGACAAGTGCTATCTAGGAGAAAACAGGGTGAGAGATAGAACATAGAACTAAGGAGGGTGGTAGTGCTGGTGGTCTGTCTAAACAGGAAGAACAGGGAAAGCCATTCATTCATTTATTCAGTCAATCAATCAACAAATATTTATTGAGTGCTTATTCTGTATCAAGATAGGCATTGGGGTAGAGGGGTGAACAAGAGTTTCTGTTCCCCTGAAGCTTGTGTGTGTGAAAAAAAGAGAGAGAGAAAGAGAGAGAGAGAGCGCGCACACAAGGGAGGGCCAGCATGGGTATGTATGTAAACAGGTACGTGTTATAAATGCATAAACAAATAAATAGGCTCCATCCTCATTCATAAATTTTATATTTGCAAATTCACTTGCTAAAATGTATTTGTAATCCCAAGATCAATAGTTGTGGCACTTTCACGTTCATTAGTGGGCATGCTTAAAGTGACAAAAAATGTGAATTGCCTGATGTGCACATTGCCAGGTAAGGTCAAACAAGATGATGCTCTACCATCTTCCATGTGCTCTCATACTGCAAACAGTGTCCTTCCACTGTCTATGTAGTACCACATTTTTCACATTTTTGTGCTTTGTATTGGTGATTTGCCTATTTAAAATGGTCCCCAGGCTTACTGCTAAAGTGCTGTCTAGTGTTCCTAAGTGCAAGAAGGCTGTGATATGTTTTACAAGAAAACATGTGTATTAGATAAGCATCAGTCAGGCATGAATTATAGTGCTGTTGGCTGTGAGTTCAATGTTAATGAATCAGCAATATATATTAAATAAGTCATCTTTAAAGAGAAACACACATAAAACAAGGTTATGTATTAATTGGTTAATGAAATGTTGTGACCAGAGGCTTGGAGGAACCTAATCCTGTATCTTCCCTAGGAGCAATGGTTCAGTATCTGCTAATTCAGCGTTTGCAGCAACTGTGTAGAAATTCCATGAATAATGAGAATTGACTCTACTTTAACTTCAGAATTATAACGGCTATGAAGGCAATAAAATAGGGTACTAGGTGAAAGAGAGGCCTTCAAGGAAGGCCTCTTGCAGAGATTAGATTGGAGTCTGGATCTGAATGATAAGAAGGAGGTAGGTGCATGGAAGGCTTATCCAGGCATTGGGAACAGCAAGAGCAAAGGTCCTGAGGCAGGAACAAATTCAGTATGTTTTGTGCTAAGTAAGGCTGATGAGCTGTAGATGGAGGTGAAGGATAGAGAGACAAGGTCAGAGAGGAAGGTGGAGCCAGGACCACTATAAGGACAAAGAAAAGCCATGGGAGAGTTTAAGCAGGAAAGAGCCAAGTCAGAAGGGTTTCTGTGTGCAGAATGCATTGAAGGAGGCTGAGTGGAAGCAGGGATACCCGTTAGGGGTTAAAGATCTAATCTAAGTGAGGGATGTGGAGGCTAAGGTTGCAGATGTGGAGATTATGTGAATTGAATGGGTTTGAGATATGTTTTAGATGTGGAACTGACAGGACTTGGTATGGTTTAGATGCAAGTGAGGAGGTGTTGATGGGGAGAAAGGGGTCAACGATAACTCCCAAGTTTCTGGGTGGTGCATTCGTTAATTCATTAAACATTTGTTGGGCAGCACACCCAGCTCCAATGCCATTTACTGTTAGCTAAGATCCTCCCACCACCTCCCTGCCTTCACAGTCCACACCTGCAACCCCTTTGCTCCCTTGGCCTGGCCACCATCATCTCTTTCCTAGATTGTTGCAATAGCTTCCTAACTAGTCTCTGCCTCTCTCTTTGCCCCTGCAATTCCCAAAAGAGTAGCCAGGGTGGCCCTTTAAAAACGTAAGTCAGTTGTTCGGGGGTGGGGCTAGATTTGTGACCCAATATATGATCTATCCTGGAGAATGTTCCATGAGCACTTGAGAAAAATGTGTATTCTGTTGTTTTTGGATGGAATGTCCTATAAATATCAGTTAAGTCCATCTTGTTTAATGTATCATTTAAAGCTTGAGCTTCCTTATTTATTTTCATTTTGGATGATCTGTCCATTGGTGAAAGTGGGGTGTTAAAGTCCCCTACTATGATTGTGTTACTGTCGATTTCCCCTTTTATGGCTGTTAGTATTTGCCTTATGTATTGAGGTGCTCCTATGTTGGGTGCATAAATATTTACAATTGTTATATCTTTTTCTTGGATTGATGACTTGATCATTATGTAGTGTCCTTCTTTGTCTCTTGTAATAGTCTTTGTTTTAAAGTCTATTTTGTCTGATATGAGAATTGCTACTCCAGCTTTCTTTTGGTTTCCATTTGCATGGAATATATTTTTCTGTCCCCTCACTTTCAGTCTGTGTGTGTCCCTAGGTCTGAAGTGGGTCTCTCGTAGACAGCATACATATGGGGCTAGTTTTTGTATCCATTCAGCCAGTCTATGTCTTTTGGTTGGAGTGTTTAATCCATTTACATTTAAGGTAATTATCGATATGTATGTTTCTATTACCATTTTCTTAGTTGTTTTGCGTTTGTTATTGTAGGTCTTTTCCTTCTCTTGCGTTTCTTGCCTAGAGAAGTTCCTTTTACATTTGTTGTAAAGCTGGTTTTGTGGTGCTGAATTCTCTTAGCTTTTGCTTGTCTGTAAAGGTTTTAATTTCTCCGTTAAATCTGAATGAGATCCTCGAAAGAAATTAAAGATGATACAAATAGATGGAGAGATATACCATGTTCTTGGATTGGAAGAATCAACACTGTGAAAATGACTATACTACCCAAAGCAATCTACAGATTCAATGCAATCCCTTTCAAACTACCACTGGCATTTTTCACAGAACAAGAACAAAAAATTTCACAGTTTGTATGGAAACACAAAGGACCCCGAATAGCCAAAGCAAACTTGATAAAGAAAAATGGAGCTGGAGGAATCAGGCCTCTTGACTTTGGACTATACTACAAAGCTACAGTAATCAAGACAATATGGTACTGGCACAAAA
>NC_041217.1:109577655-109583214 GCF_002837175.3 Physeter macrocephalus
GGGAGGGGGGAGGGAGGGAGACGCAAGAGGGAAGAGATATGGGGATATATGTATATGTATAACTGATTCACTTTGTTATAAAGCAGAAACTAACACACCATTGTAAAGCAATTATACTCCAATAAAGATGTCAAAAAAAAAAAACCACGTAAGTCAGATCATGTTACCTCTCTGCTTAAATACCAATAGCTCCCCATCTTAAAAGCCAAAATCTTTACAATGACCAGCAAGGCTTTTAGAGATTCCTCCTCCCCACCCTCACTGTTTCCCCTCTGTTCCTAAACATGAAGTGCATCATCTAAGGCAACTCTGAGAAAAAGTTTCAACAACAACAACAAAAATAAACAACAACAAACAAAAAAACAACAACAAAAAAAGTTGTTGGAATAAGATTATTTAGCCTCTAAAAGTAGGAACCATATTAGTTCGGTTGTTTAAGTTCTAGTTTATCTGCTTAAAAATCAGCCTCTTTCCTTGAAATAGCAGAACCCCACTGTAGCATACAGATAAATATTGCCCATGATCAGAGTTTGAAAAATACTATTATAATAAAAGTAATGACTTGCAGACAACACACTTTACAGTTATAAAAGGTCTTTTAATAATCATACAATGTTGGATTTTTAAGGTACTGCTTGGTCCAAGTCTATTTCTCAGTTTGAAATTCTCTCTTCCTCTCTTACTTTTTTTTTCTTTAAAAATTTTACTTTATATTCCAAATGACATGATGTAACTTTAGTCCATGCACATTTTGATCAATCATTTCAATCTGTAATATTCTCACTTGCTTACTGCATATTAAAATGTTGTAGAACTGGGGACGTAAATTCTAAATTGTATTTCCACTTACCCATGCTCTCCATATTCACAGGTTCTGCTTCTTCACTAACTAGAATATAATAAAATGATGTCAAATTTACATTTTTGAGTCAAATATGTATCTTAGTTTACTACAATCTTCTACCAAGGCTTAAAACATAAAACATAAGGCAAATACACCGTGAAGACTTAAGCTATTTTATGAATAATTAAATAGAAACTGAATAATTGTCTTTCTTACAGAATTATCTCATAGTGATATATTTGCTATGACATTTATTATATGACATTTAATTGATATTGTAATGAAATGAATAAAAATAATAATAAATCCCCGTGTTTTGAATTCCACTTGTGTTTGACTTTATGACAGCAAAAACATATATTTGAGACATAAAACCATGATCGTTTTGGCTGCTAATATATGTACGAATACTAAATCCATAAAAATCCCATTGATGAAAAAACAGTCCTACCAGGTAACGTTATTTTAGTTTTGCCACGTTTTGAGCTCTTTTGTTTTTGACGTTTTGGAGCCATGGCTCTAACTTAGGCTGCATAAAGAGAGAATATCATTAGTAAATTCTGGTTTACAGTTTCAAATAGTAAGCATTATCATTTAATAAGCATAAGAAT
This sequence comes from Physeter macrocephalus, assembly GCF_002837175.3. Taxonomy (NCBI): domain Eukaryota; kingdom Metazoa; phylum Chordata; class Mammalia; order Artiodactyla; family Physeteridae; genus Physeter; species Physeter macrocephalus. Next base: position 109,579,111 of record NC_041217.1, read on the forward strand.
ATGTTTTCTAAGTTTTGCCCTAAGCTAAATCAACATGTATCTTCACAGAATGGGTGTGCTGTGACCACAGGTTTATTACAACAACAATCTTCCTAATGAGATCTTGCCATTCCAGCAGAGCCATTCAACTGAAGCACAAGGAGGTGACCTGCCAACACTTCAAGGTTTCCACCACAGGCCCTGCCATGGAACCACAAGAGAGGACACTGGATCCCCTGCCTCCTGCTCCTGTTTCCATTCCAGGGAGCTGTTTTGCGCTGCCCTGTGCCCAGCTCCCTGGCAGGTGCCCCAGCTAAAAACACAGGCTTAAAGTCCATGGGCAGACACAGACTCACAATGAGCACATACATACATAATTTTTAAATACCATAATTTAAATAGTACTTTTGTCCTAGCGTATGTACACGTAACCACTGTGTCCTAATTTGCACTGTCAGAGAATACCTCCAAATGTTTGCTATGAAAATACTCATCAATTCTGACAGGACATAGTATGGCCAAGATCACTGCCGTGACACTAAATACTTGTCATCTCCTCAATGATCACCTGTGTCCCATCTTGTTAAATGATTAGGAGTGTGATTTCAGGAGTCTGACCAGCAGGGTTTTAAAAACAGACTCTACTTTTTTTTTAATATACTTTTTTTGTATTGGAGTATGGTTGTTTTACAATGTTGTGTTAGTTTCTGCTGTACAAGGAAGTGAATCAACTATATGTATTCATATATCCCCATATCCCCTCCCTCTTGGACCTCCTTCCCACCCCCAACCCCCCAACCCACCCATCTAGGTCACCACAGAGCACCAAGCTGACCTCCCTGTGCTATACAGCAGGTTCCCACTAGCTATGTATTTTACACATGGTAGTGTACATATATCAATCCTAATCTCTCAATTCATCCCACTCCTCCTCCCCCTCTGTGTCCACACATTCATTTTCTATGTCTGCATCTCCATTCCTGCTCTGCAAATTGGTTCATCTGTATCATTTTTCTAGATTCCACATATATGTGTTAATATATTTGTTTTCTCTTTCTGACTTACTTCACTATGTATAACAGGCTCTAGGTCCATCCACATCTCTACAAATGACCTAATTTCATTCCTTTTCATGGCTGAGTAATATTCCATTGTATATATGTACCACACCTTTTTATCCATTCATCTGTCGATGGACATTTAGGTTGCTTCCATGTCCTGGCTATTGTAAATAGTGCTGCAATGAACACTGAGGTACATGTGTCTTTTTGAATTATGGTTTTCTCAGGGTATATGCCCAGAAGTGGGATTGCTGGGTCATATGGTAGTTCTATTTTTAGTTTTTTAAGGAAACTCTGTACTGTTCTCCACAGTGGCTGTATCAATTTAAATTCCCACCACAGTGCAAGAGGGTTCCCTTTCTTCACATCCTCTCCAACATTTATTGTTTGTAGATTTTTTGATATTGGCCATTCTGACCCGTGTGAGGTGATATCTCATTGTAGTTTTGACTTGCATTTCTCTAACCATTAGTGATGCTGAGCATCTTTTCATGTGCCTCTTGGCCATCTGTATGGCTTCTTTGGAGAAGTGTTTATTTAGGTCTTCTGCCCATTTTTTGATTGGGTTGTTTTTTTGATATTGAGCTGCATGAGCTAAAAACAGACTCTACTTTTTACCAGCTTAGTGACCCTAGGCAAATTATTTACCTTCTAAGCCTCAGTGTATTCATCTATCTAATGGGGATAATAATAAAACCTACCTCACAGGGTAGGGTGTTAGGAATTAATGAGAAAAAGTTGCATCATCATCAACTCAGTCATTTGAGACTGGTTTGCCCCATTTTAATAAGCCCACCCCAGGTGGAATATTATTTCATAGCCCACAGTCAAAATATCACACATATTGCTTTATACCTAGTCCCTTGATAACTAAATCTTGACTAAAGTGTGGGTGTGTGTGTGTCTGTGTGTTTATACACTTTTCCTTTCAGATTTTTCACACGTATTTTTTCAAAAGGCAATAATGATTTTAGTAATAATATTCTCATGTTTATTGAATACTGCTATGTGCCTGACACAGCTCTAACTACTTTACCTGCATTCTTTATTTAATTTTAACCACTCTTTTAGATTGGCATTTTATTAATACTATGATATTCATGCTCATTTTATGATGTGAAAACAGAGGCCCCAAGAGGTCAGGTAATTTGCCTGAGGGGATGTGTAAACTACGGATGGTGGAGTCAGGGTGTGATCCCAAGCAGTCTGGCTCCAGTGTCCATGCTCTTAACCTTTGTATGAGACTACCCCTTGGATTTCAGTGATAAATATTTACTGTGTTTCACTTCCCAGACTTAGTGTAATTTCAAACCTCGAACCTAATCTGTTTTCTCAGAAGGTTCTTTATCAATGTACCCATCTCCATACTCTATTTCAGCTGTATTTGACTTAAAATACACAAAAACACTGTGAAGGTCACCCAAACCCACCCTACATGTGTGCGCGCACACACACACACACACACACACACACACACAGAGTCAAAAACACTGTCAAGGTCACCCAAACCCACCCTACATGTGCGCGCGCACACACACACACACACACACACACACACACACACACACAGAGTCACCCCCCCACCACTATTTATTCCACAAATATTTATTAAGTGACTATAAAGTGCCAGATGATTTCCTAGGTGTTAGGAATACAGCTGTGAAAAAATAGGTAAAACCCCTGCCCTGATAGAGCTTATGTCCTACTGGGGAGAGAGCAAAGAAAGAAGCAAAATAATTGGTACTTCAGATGGTGATAACTATTAAGGAGAAAAATCAAGTAGGAAGGGGAGAGGGAGTGTAGGAGTGGGGAGGTCACAATCAGGGAAGACCTCACTTAAGTAACGTTGGAGCAAAGACCTAAGAGAAGGGAGAGAGCCAGAAATACAGATATCTAGGGGAAAAAGGGGTATTTCCAGGCAGAGGGAATGGTAAGTTTAAAGGCTCTGGGGCAAGAGTATGCTTGGCACTTTTAAGAAAACACGAGATGGCTGGAGTGGAGTGATTGAGGGGAAGACTAGGAGGTGAAGTTGATCAGAGAGGTAAAGGGGGTATATATTACAGTAAATCCCCTACATAACGAACGAGTTCTGTCCTGAGAACGCATTCTTAAGTCCAATTTTGTTCGTAAGTCCAACAGAGTTAGCTTAGGTACCCAACTAACAGAATCGGCTATATAGTACTGTACTGTAATAGGTTTATAATACTTTTCACACAAATAATACATAAAAAACAAACACAAAAAATAAAAAATACATTTTTAATCTTACAGTACAGTACCTTGAAAAGTACAGTAGTACAGTACAACAGCTGGCATACAGGGGTATGTTTGCATCTTTGAAAGTTTGCAACCTGAAGGTTCACATGTAGGGGACTCACTGCAGTCAGCTTTGCTGTAGTAACAAATGCCCTTTAACTCTCAGTAACATGCAACAGCAAACATTTATTTCTTCCCATGTTCTGCATTATGGCTGTGGGTGAGTTGCTGCTTCAAGTCTTATTCTGGGACACAGGCTGAAGGAGCAATGCCTATCTGACACACAATACTTTCATGGCAGAAGAAAAAGTGAGAACTAATCGAACCACGTGATGCTTTCTGAATCTTCTCCTTGGCACTGGCACACTATCCTTTTTTCTGCTCACATTCCACTGGCTCAAGCAACTCACACAGCCAATCCTGATAATGGGAGAAGAATGTATACTTGCATAGGAATGGGTCGGAATGTGTGATCCTCTTAAAAGGAAGATAGGTAATAAGGGCAATTATATAATATACCACAAGGGAGCTAGGTCCTGGATAAGGACTTTGGGTTTTACTCTGAATGAGGTGGGGAGCTTTGGATGGTTCCTGACTCACATTTTAAGGATCACTATGGCTGCTGTGTCTCGAAGACTGTAGCAAGGAAAGGGCTGAAGCAGAAAATCCAATTAAGAGACAAGTCAGGGCTTCCCTGGTGGCGCAGTGATTGAGAATCCGCCTGCCGATGCACGGGACACGGGTTCGTGCCCCGGTCTGGGAAGATCCCACATGCCGCGGAGCGGCTGGGCCCGTGAGCCATGGCCGC
>NC_041217.1:109583395-109586065 GCF_002837175.3 Physeter macrocephalus
GCCCGTGAGCCATGGCCGCTGAGCCTGCGCGTCCGGAGCCTGTGCTCCGCAACGGGAGAAGCCACAACAGTGAGAGGCCCGCGTACCGCAAAAAAAAAAAAAAAAAAAAAAAAAAAAAAGGAGACAAGTCAATAATCCAAGAGAGAGATGAGATGAGATGATGGCAGTTTAGATAAGGGAGGTGAGAGTGGGATGGAAAAAGTGATTGGATTCAGGGTATATTTTGTAAGTAGAGCCAACAGGATTTGCTGATGACATGGATGTAGGGTCTGAGAGAAAGAAAGAGATCAAGGATGACTTCAGTGAGCTTTGCTTAAGGAAATGAAAGTATGGGGTTGCTGTTTATTGAGATGGGGATCCCCTGGGAAGAACAGATTTGAAAGGGAAGATCAGGAGTTCAATTTGGGGCATGTTAAATTAGAACATAAACTGGACTATAAACTCTGGAAGGATGAGGGTTGTGTTTTCTTTCCTATTATTGTAACCTCTGTACCTGACAAATGTATCAATACATACTGAGAAAAATTGTTAACTTAATGATTCCCTGGTCCTCCCTTCTCCCCTTCCACTCTTAGTTTGTGAATTTCCAGTCTGAACAAAAGGCTTTTGCCTAATGGCCTGTGGAATAACCTGTATGCATGCTTTATTAGTTTTCTATTGCTGCTATAACAAATTATCACAAACTTAGTGTCTTAAAACAACACAAATTTATTATCTTGTAGTTCTGTAGTTCCAAAGTCTGGCATGGATCTCAGTGGGCTAAAATCAACATGTCAGGGCTTCCCAGATGACGCAGTGGTTAAGAATCAGCCTGCCAATTCAGGGGACATGGGTTCGAGCCCTGGTCTGGGAAGATCCCACATGCTGCAGAGCAAGTAAGCCCGTGCGCCACAACTACTGAACCTGCACTCTAGAGCCCGCAAGCCACAACTACTGAGCCCGTGTGCCACAACTACTGAGCCTGCACTCTAGAGCCCCCCAGCCACAGCTACTGAAGCCTGCGTGCCTACAGCCCATGCTCCACAACCAGAGAAGCCACCACAATGAGAAGCCCGCGCACCGCAACGAAGAGTAGACCCCTCTCGCCGCAACTAGAGAAAGCCCGCATGCAGCAATGAAGACACAACACAGCCAAAAATAAAGATAAATAAATTAAAAAATAAATCAAATCAAATCAACGTGTCAACAAGGCTGCATTCCATTCTTTTTAGAGGCTTTAAGGGAGAATCTTGCCTTGTCTCCTTGCCTTTTCCTACTTCTGGAGGCCCCCAGCATTTCTCGGCTTATAGGTCCTCTTCCTACATCTTCAAAGCCAGCAATGGTGGGTTAAGTCCTTCTCACATAGGGTACTCAGATCTTCACTTCTTCCACCCTCCTCCACTTTTAAGAACACTTGTGATTACCTTGGACTCACCTCGATAATAAAGGATAACCTCTCTATTTTAAGGTCAGCTAATTAGCAATTTTAATGTCATTTGCAACCTTAACTCTTCTTTGCCATGTGTAGTAAAATATTCACAGGTTCAGGGATTACCAGGTGCTGCTTGAATATATAGGTATCAGTTTAACACAATCATCCCAAGAAATAGTCAAAATAATCACATGTGCCCAGTTCTTTTCAAATGTTGCTATTAAATGATGCGGGTAATTTGGTTATTTCCAATTTGGGGGGAAAACAAAGTTAATTTTCCAGCAGCATATCAGGTGACAAAATTGGAACAAACATTAAATGTGTGCTGCCTTACCAGAACAGTTCATTTACTACTTTCACAAATATTAACTCCCGTGTCTAAAATATTGACTAGTGACCAAGGAAAAGGGAAGATCAGGTTGTTCTACAGGCTATTAGAGGTCCTAAGCCTTCCTAATTAAAAAGCAGAATATCTAAGTTGCTAGGCAGATGGAAAAATTCATTAGCTGAGGTCAGCCTGGGAAAAACAGTCTAAACTAAAAGAAAATGGCTAGCTTGGGAGTACCTACCTTATATTGTATTTGTGTTTCAGGCAAAATTTTATAGTTTATTTTAGTAACTGCACATAATAAAAGCCTTGCCAACATTGTGTCTAGAAAATAAATCACTTTTAATTACAAATATCAAAATCAAATGAATAATGTAGTCCTGCATTAATTTCAATAAACACACCTTAACTATTCAAGGTTTATTTTTTTGTGCAGATTTTCCTTTTAAAAGCAAATCCCAAATAAAAGATTTGAAATTACAGCAGGTCTTACTAAATTTTTTTCATAAAACTAATAGCATACTTCATGCAGTGAATGTGCTATATTATATTTTCCAAAATTTTCCCATTAAATTGACTGCTAAAAGGTCATGAAAGATTTTCAGGGAATTCCCTGGTAGTCCAGTCTTTAGGACTCTGTGCTTTCACTGTGGAGGGCCCGGGTTCTATCCCTGGTCGGGGAACTAAGATCTCACAAGTTGTGTGGCACAGCCAAAAATAAATTGTTTTTAATACAGATATCACTTTACTAAGATTACTCTGAAATGCTCATTTTTCCTTTTCCAAACTGAAGTAAATTCATTATGATTAACAGTAGCAGAAGAGATACTTCATCTATTTTTTTTTTTTTTTTTTGCGGTACGCGGGCCTCTCACTGCTGTGGCCTCTCCCGTTGCGGAGCACAGGCTCCGGACGTGCAGGCTCAGCGGCC